>NC_073378.1:95127437-95427437 GCF_028641065.1 Leucoraja erinaceus
GTAAACAACCTGCTCCAGTAAACATCCAGCCGCCGAAACACCCACTCGATTCAACATCAACCTCAACCACCACGCCTAAACAGTCACAAACACTCCTCGAGTAAAACAACCAACTCGAGCAGAAAGCACAGGTCAAGTAAAATCACAAGAGTGTTTAAGAAGGAACTGCAGATGCTGGAAAATTGAAGGTAGACAAAAATGCTGGCGAAACTCAGCGTGTGAGGCAGCATCTATGAAGCGAAGGAAATAGGCAACGTTTCGGGCCGAAACCCTTCCTGTCTGAAGAAGAGTCTCGTCCCGAAACGTTGCCTATTCCCTTCGCTCCATAGATGCTGCCTCACCCGCTCAGTTTCTTCAGTTAAAAACGCATATCGAGTAAATAGAGATCACGAGTAAAAAGCTCGGCTCGACTAAAAAACCCATCACGACTAAAAAAACACACCTTGAGGTAAACAAAGCACCGAATAAAATAAACTAGGATATAAAATAAACAAAGACTAAAAGAAAATCTCGAGTTAAAAAAACACATCTTGAGTTAAAAAACACACGCCGAGTCACAAAGATCGATTAAAATTCCCACCTAACTGAGAAACAAGCCTCGAGTAAAAAGTACATTGAGTAAAACGTTTTTTTTTTAAATCCGTGAGTTAAAAAAAAGGCACAAGTAAAAAGCCTGCCTCGACTAAGCAAACGCCCATCTCAAGTAAAAAGTTGGCTTCGACAAAAAAAAACTTTGAAGAAAAAAACTACTTAAAAATAGCCGCTTCGACTAAAATTCCCACGGTGTTATAAAAAAAACCCATACCTCGAGTAAAAAAGTGGTGGCGACCACGACACGATGTTTCTTCACCAGAGCGGTTCCGTAACTGGAGGCGGGAACCAGACCTGTCCACCTTTGAAACACTCGCAGCACCTGATCGGACCCCGAGCTTCGTCCAATGAGCACGAAGTTTTTTGAGCGGGAAACCGAGGCAGAGAAAGTGTCCGAAGCCCGTGCGCGCTCCAGTGGACAACCCCTTATGTAAACAACCTGCTCCAGTAAACATCCAGCCGCCGAAACACCCACTCGATTCAACATCAACCTCAACCACCACGCCTAAACAGTCACAAACACTCCTCGAGTAAAACAACCAACTCGAGCAGAAAGCACAGGTCAAGTAAAATCACACGAGTTAAAATGCATGTTTAAGAAGGAACTGCAGATGCTGGAAAATTGAAGGTAGACAAAAATGCTGGAGAAACTCAGCGTGTGAGGCAGCATCTATGGAGCGAAGGAAATAGGCAACGTTTCGGGCCGAAACCCTTCCTGTCTGAAGAAGAGTCTCGTCCCGAAACGTTGCCTATTCCCTTCGCTCCATAGATGCTGCCTCACCCGCTGAGTTTCTTCAGTTAAAAACGCATATCGAGTAAATAGAGATCACGAGTAAAAAGCTCGGCTCGACTAAAAAACCCATCACGACTAAAAAAAACACACCTTGAGGTAAACAAAGCACCGACTAAAATAAACTAGGATATAAAATAAACAAAGACTAAAAGAAAATCTCGAGTTAAAAAAACACATCTTGAGTTAAAAAACACACGCCGAGTCACAAAGATCGATTAAAATTCCCACCTAACTGAGAAACAAGCCTCGAGTAAAAAGTACATTGAGTAAAACGTTTTTTTTTTTAAATCCGTGAGTTAAAAAAAGGCACAAGTAAAAAGCCTGCCTCGACTAAGCAAACGCCCATCTCCAGTAAAAAGTTGGCTTCGACAAAAAAAAACCTTGAAGAAAAAAACTACTTAAAAATAGCCGCTTCGATTAATATTTCCACGGTGTTATAAAAAAAACCCATACCTCGAGTAAAAAAGAGGTGGCGACCACGACACGATGTTTCTTCACCAGAGCGGTTCCGTAACTGGAGAAAAACCAGACCTGTCCAGCTTTGAAACACTCGCAGCACCTGATCGGACCCCGAGCTTCGTCCAATGAGCACGAACAGTTTTTTTTGAGCGGGAAACCGAGGCGGAGAAAGTGTCCGAAGCCCGTGCGCGCTCCAGTGGACAACCCCTTATGTAAACAACCTGCTCCAGTAAACATCCAGCCCGCCTAAACATCCCGACCCGACCAAACAACCACCGCTCAGTTACAAAATCACCTTGAGTAAAACAACTAACGAGTGAAAAAAACGAGCAAAAAGAGAAAAAACAATTTCTCGAGATAGAAGAAACCACTAGTAAAAAGTAAAAAAAAAACGAATCTCGAGTTAAAAAAACTCCCCCTCGAATAAAAAAAATCCCACGAGTAAAAAACTAACATGGACTCTAAAGCCACCTTGAATTTTAAAAAAAAACGCACAAAGTAAAAATACACGAGCGAAAATGACGCCTCGAGTACAAAAAAAGTTACACACTTCTCATAAAAAGAAACGAGTGAAAAGCTCGCCTGGACTTTAAAAACCATCTCACCTTGCGTTAAAAAGCACACCTCGAAAAAAATCCCACCGAGTTAATAAACATACATCGAGTTTAAAAAAAAACACATCGAGTGTTAAAAAAACGAGTAAATAGCCCGCCTCAGGTAAAAATCACACCTCGAGTAAAAAAACGAACCTGGTCACAAAATAAACTTCGAGTAAAAAACGAGTAAAAATCCCGCCTCTACTAAAAAACACACCTCGAGGAAAAATTCCCACAAAAAACTTACATCGACTGTAAAGCTACCTAGAGTAAAAAAAAATATCGAATAACCAACCACCTCGATTGAAAAATACTTTAATTTTAAAAAAATGTCGAGTAAAATATAATTTCTACACTAAATCTTATTGTTATTCAGAAATAAAATGTGAGCATTTTTAGAATGTTCGTTGTCAGGAGCAGGCCCGAATAAAAACCACTCAAGTTAAAAAAAACGAAGAAATGTGGGAAAAATGGTCCCCCAGATCCCTTTAATTCTTTCAACTTTTACCTTAACCAGTCCCCTCTAGTTTTTCAACTTCATTGCCCTTGAAAAATGCCCGCCCGATCAGATCATCACCTTTAATGACAGCTTCTGCCTCTCGCCAATCGCAGCTTGCACTTGAGTTGGCTCAGGTGCGGATAAGATAAGTTGTCTTCCCTTCTTTAATAACAACATTTAAAAGACATTTGGACAGGCGAATAGACAGAAAAGCTTTGAAGGGTCTGGGCCAAATGAGACTCACTGAGAATAGGCATCTTGGTCGTCAAGCTCGAATTGGGCTAAAGAGGCTTTCCTATCTGTGTCTGACCGTAACTGTTTACTAAGAAGGTCCAACGAGGGGTTTGGTTGTTGTTGTCACGGCACCGCACTCTGAGGGAAAGGACTGCAACGCAGAATCCTACTATCACAGGCTACTGAGGGGCGGATCCTATGTAACAGCCTATGAAAAATTCTCGGAGGTAGACACGAAATACTGGAGTAACTCAGCGGGACTGGCAGCATCTACGGAGAGAAGGAATGGGTGACATTTCGGGTCAGTCTGACTCTGAAAAAGGGTCTCGACCCGAACGGTCACCCATTCCTTCTCTCCGGAGATGCTGCCTGTCCCGCTGAGTCACTCCAGCATGTTGTGTCTACCTTGGATTTAAATCAGCATCTGCAGTTCTTTCCTACACATATGAGAAATACTCTATTGATACTTAAAGATGAAACATTACTGGAGTATTGCTACTATACAACATTGTTTCCACTCACCTACACATTGAAAGGTAAGCCAGACATAACATTGTAACTCCAATTATCGATGTTACAATAGTGTCGCCATAATTATATATTAGAAAATATATCAGACTGAGAGATTGACAGGGTGTGAAGGGTCCTAACTCAAAATGTCGCCTTCCATTCCCTCCACAAATACTGCTGACGCATTGTTCCTCCAGCACTTTGTGCAGAGTTGATTTGTGCTAGTTCAGCTGAAGAAGCCAACATTGTAATGGATTCTATGAGCCATATAGCGGAACGATCTCCTGATGCAGAATTTTAGCCCAAAACATCGACTCCCCTTTTGCCTCCACAATTGCTGCCCGCTGAGTTCCTGGAACACTTTTTGCTTTGTGTTTGGACGGGATGCGGTGACAGCGGCGGCCGGCCCCAGCCCCTCAAGGTAGCGCGGATCTCCGCTCCCCTTTTCTCCTCCGCCCCAAGGCCGCACCGGGACCCGTCGGCGCTAACCTTCCTGCTGCGGCCACCACCCGCGGCTCCAGGCCGATCCACCAGGGTCCCGGGTTCAATCCCAGCTCATGGCGCTGTATATGTGGAGTTTGCATGTCCTCCTTCAGGCCGATCCTCAGTAACCCTGGCTTTCCCATTCTGTCCCTCTCCCATCCTAATTCTCAAACTAGTTTAACTGCCCCCCATGGTTAATTTTACTGATTGTTTCAGAAGGAACAGCAGATACTGGTTTAAACCGAAGATAGACACAAAAAGCTGGAGCAACTTAGCGGGACAGGCAGCATCTCTGGAGATAAGGAATGGGTGATGTTTCGGGTCAAGATCTTCACCTTAAACGTCTTTACTGATTGTATGCCTGGTTGTCACCTTCCCCGTAGCGAACAATGAACGATTCTACATTTCCTTGATCATCGTCTGTTTTGATCTGTGTGTGTGGAATTTGCATGTCCTCCTTCAGGCCTATCCGTCAGTGTTCCGGGTTCAATCCCAGCACTGTCCTCCTGATTAATGTTACTGTTTGCATGCTTCGTTGATACCTTCCCCTCAGCCAACAATGAACCATTCTACAGTTCCTTAATCACCATCCTTTCCATATCTCTAGTTTCCCTCTCCCCTGACTCTCAGTCAGAACCTGAAGTGTCACCCATTTCTTCTCTCCAGAGATGCTGTCTGTCCTGCTGAGTTTCTCCAGCATTTAGTGTCTGTGTTCCCGAACCAATCACCTCTTTCACACACCCTTCCACCAGCTCTTAAGTCTACTCTGTTACTGTACTTTGTATCAGTAAATAAATGGTGTGCAAAACAGCAGATACTTTTAAAAGACAGAAGATAGACACAAAAAGCTGGAGTAACTCAACAGGTCAGAGAGCACATCTGGAAAAATATGTTAATTATTCAGGGCAGAATACCTCAATTCCACCTGTGCCTGTTTCCTCCCATGCTTTTACTCAGTAGCTAAACATTTTTTCCATTAGTGAACTCAAGATCTTTCTCTTACTTTTCCTTGGAAATGGATATTCACTGCATAGGGGAAAACCAACAATACATGTGGGCTGTTTGAAGACCACAACTCTGTGGATCATGATTTTATTTCCCCCATGACTTGATTTAAAGTTCCACTGCTATTCTCACTTGCAGCTTTAATTGTTCGAAATGCAGTTGAGAAAGAAAGGTTGAAGTAGAAACTGTATTGTGCAGTATTTCAATTTATTTTGGTTGTTCTATTTGTGATTTAAATTTCTTATATGGCTTCAATGATAAGTTAGTATTTTTGTAATTTCAGTTGAAGATTCTGACTGAGAATGGAGAAGCCCCCCTTTAGGCAGGTTCAGACATGTGGACCTTGGGATCTAAAGGAATGTCTTGGAGCAGGAGGCGTTGGACATGTTTATATGTACGAACATAAGGTACATTCTATATACAGTTAGTATAACCTTTCTGGTATATTTTAGAGTTTTTACGATTTAATAAAACAAGCATGAAACAGATACAAAAACCTTTTTCGTTCAGTTTCTTTGACCAAATGTTAATATGTAATTTCAGGGGCCTAATTTCGCCTTAGCCTTTATTGTTGTAGATTTTATTCCTTCCATAGATATTCGTCATGAGAAAATTTGAAATCTCCTGTTTTTACATTCCAGTTTGTGTTGCTTCTCTTCCCCTTCTCCCAGTACCTGTGTGACAGAAACCGTTGTAATTTAGATCAGAAATGTTGTGATCAAACTTGGGAAGCGATGATTCTTTCAATATATCTATGTCATGTACTTAAGCTGATTGTGCGGCTACCAGCAAGCTATTCTGATCAATGCAAAGCTCGGATAATTTTAAATTGAAATTATTTCTGATAGAGAAAAATAAAGTGCTCAATGAATGGAACTGGCAGAAAGACGGCTGACACGTAAGCCCTGAGACTTTTTTCTCGGTGGGAAGTGATTGCTCTTCTGCAGCCATTTCCCTGTGAGTTATGGATGACACTAGTTTTTTGCTTGATTTCCATGACTTCAATTTTACCAGGGCTCCTTGATAATACAATTGATAGAGTGATGTCAAGGGGAGCCACTCTCCTCTTGGTTGTGAAATTCAGTTTTTTGTTATTGATTACATTTGAAAGCAATTCATGTTTTTGAGAGTTGAATGAAGGAGTGTTAATTAGCTTAGGCGAGGAAGTTTTCCACATTTTCTGGGAGAAATTGTAACCTTTTTAGCTTAGGGATGTAGATATATTTTAATCACACTATCCTTTAAAGCAAGGATGTTGTTGTGTTATACCTTTTTGAAGGGTCCCAACCTGGAACGTCGCCTGTCCATGTCTTTCAGCAATGTCGCCTGCCCTGCTGAGTTGCTCCAGTGCCATATATTATTTGTAAACCAGCATCTGTAGTTCCTTGTGTCCATTGTACAGTGTGTGCCCAGCTACAGTGCCCTTCATAATGGTTGGGCCAAAGACCCATCATTTATTTATTTGCCTCTGTACTCTACAATTTGAGATTTGTAATAGTCCCCTTCAGTTTTCTCTTCAGCATATAAAAGGCATGCTCAATTGGGTTCAAATCAGGTGTTGACTTGGCCATTCAAGAATTTACAATGTTTTAGCTTTGAAAAATGCCTTTGTTGCTTTAGCAGAATGTTTGAGATCATTCTCTTGCTAAAGATGGCTGCAATACAGGCGTGGCAGAGCATCACCAGAGAAGACAGCCAGCAACTGGTGATGTCCATGAATCGCAGACTTCAAACAGTCATTGCATGCAAAAGATATGCAACAAAAATACTAAACATGACTACTTTCATTTACATTACTTTGCTATGTCCCAAACATTATGGTGCCCTGAACTGGGGAGACTATGTATAAACACTGCCGTAAATTCTACATGGTGAAACCAAAATGTATACAAATGACCTTTATTAAAATCTGACGGTGCACTTTAGCCACATGTGATTATTTTTGTATTACAAAGTTCAAATTTATATTTCTCAAAATTAAGAAGTGAGGGTTTCCACTGATAAACCTGATTCCATCTTCTCTGATGTGTTATTTTGTGATTGTTAGATGAAAAACTGTTAATCCTTTTATCTTGCTGACATTCAGTATTCACGGAATGGTTCTCATGTAGGGGGCCCTTGCCTCAGCTTGTCTGCTACCAAACCCAGTATGTGCATTGTCACCTTTAGACTAGATGGCGTCAAAGTTTCCCAATCGCTTCTTTAACATGACAACATTTCCTTAATTGTTCTAGTTTAAATTTTCATTCTCCTATTAAAATCCTTGCATGTTGTTGGCCACTTATGTCTGTAAATTCATAAACTTTCTCGTGCTTAATCTTTCCTAGGTTATTTTTTTAAATTCAGCCTCATTTGCTTGCTTTGCTCTCTTTTATCATTACCATCCCCATATCTCAGTTTCTAGTACTTATACCATAGTCATCAAAGTTTTATTAGGTTTGAAATTCACTCTATCAACCCAAGTTTGGGAGTTTTTAATTACCTCATGTAAGGCCTTTTGCAGAAAGATGATAGAGTAAAAATTTGTTCTTTGCAATATAGTTGCAAATACACATTGGATTTATGTTTTTATTGGATTTCTACAATGCCAAATGCATTGTAGAAATTGAAAGACAGGTTTCTTTCTGGTAGTTCAAGATAAAATGATTATTATGTATTCGTAAATTGACTACATTTGGAAGCTATACTGCATCTTTAAGGTTTAATTACAAATAATCAACATTGCAGTGTATTTGATAGACTTTATTGTTTATAATTTAATCAGGTATTTGTTTAACATCAGTTGGAATGATTTGCAAGCCAGTTTCAAATTAACTAAGTGAAACGAGTGTAACTTTTTTGAGATTTGTGATCCGTCAATAATTTTGTCAACAACTTTAACTAATTACCTTTTGATTTTCTATATAATGAACTTCTAAATCGACATCTCTGTTCCAGAGCACTATGGAAAGGATTGCAGTTAAAGCCTGTCGTGTGGAATTGAGTGCAAGAAACAAGGAGAGGTGGTGCCATGAGATTCAAATCATGAAAAAATGAGTATATTTTCAGAGACCTCTGGAGTTTCTTTAGTGATGCAGTGGGCCTTGGCTTACAAGGTTTCACAAACTTTTTGCCATCACAGATAATCCATTTTGTATCCAGCTATTTGTTCACAGTACAGTACAAACCATTGACTAATGATTTTTAAGAAAATCGATGTATTTGTGATTTGTAGGTATAGGTTTTGAGGGAACAGTGTGCTCATTTATTTGTTACATGGGCATAAGGATAGTGTGCAAGCTGAAAATACCTGTTCCTTTGGGTTAGGTGGAACTTGGAGGAGATTCTTAATTTGATTCTCCCGTCTCCCAATCAAGTTCACTGAGGTTGTGGCATTTTGTTTTGCTGGGATAAAGTTGTTCCAAACAAGGTTCTGTGGAAGATTCTGTAAAAGATTGTGAGTACATCAGAACCTTGGTGGCTACAGTTTGAGTATTAATTTGTATGTTTCAGCAGTTTGTTTCATCATATTTCATGTTTCATGCAGCAAGCAAGAATTTCATTGTCCTATCTGGGACACATGACAATAAAACTCTCTTGACTCTTGACTTCATCATGGAGTAGCACAAGAGTAAGGCAGAATATTCCATAAGGGGTGGGACAGGGGTGGCGCAGTGGTAGAGTTGCTGCTTTACAGCGCCAGAGACCTGAAATAGAAGCACGAGTAGGCTACAGTGTCTCAATCTTGTCTCAGCATTAGATGGCATCAAGGCTAATTTCATTTTGAAGACTGAACCTCACCATCCTGCCTTTTTCTATAACCCTTTACTCTCCTCCCAACCAAAAATATATCCATCTATGTCTTCACACTATTCCGTGTTGTATCTTCCACAGTACTTTGTGATAAAGAATTTCAAAGTCCACTGAAAGAAAAACATTCCTCGTCATGCTCATCTTTTTTGAGGCTCCTCTGTGAAGGTAAACATTTCCTTTGTCAAGCCACTTCAATCTGTGTGATTCATTCAAATCATCTCTCATTCTTCTAAATTCCAATCTTTCATTCAAGCAAACCCATTTATCACAGAAATCAACTTGGTGAAACCCTGTTTGAAGTACTTCCAATGCATACAATGTGGGAGCAAATCTACAGGTCGTCCCCCGACATTTATTTGTGTTCTTCTGAAGAAGGGTTTCAGCACAAAACGTTGCCTATTTCCTTCGCTCCATAGATGCTGCTGCACCCGCTGAGTTTCTCCAGCATTTTTATCTACCTTTGATTTTCCAGCATCTGCAGTTCCTTCTTGAACATTTACTTGAATTTCTTCTCTCCTTCCTTTTCTTCTCTCCTTCCTTTTTACTCATCATAGCAGGTTGTTAGCCATTTTTATCAATTTGATGCTATCTTTAACTTTCTAGGCCATGCATGCTTGATCTTTTTCATAGAATATGGAATATGAATTCAAAATAATTCCTTAAATGTCTCCCACTGCTTATTTACCATCTTCCCTTTGAATCTCTGTTATCTTGGATTTGAAAAATAAAATTTCTCTTCATTCTTTTGCATTGTTCTCGAGATAGAAATGTCTCGATATTTCTGTGATATATTCTCGCATGCCTGATGTTCGTTATCAACGTTCCAGAAATACATGAAGCTTGGCTCCCTTCCTGGTTCACTTCATGACTGAGTGCCTGTTGGTGTGGGCTGAGGTTCAACCTCTGTTGCTTACATTGAAACCTACCATAGCACTTGTCAGTGATGAGCAGACAATACTCTTCCAGACTTTACACACTGTACTAGTAACCTTGGATGGAGAAATAATCCTTAGCAACTATGCAATTCATTTATGTTCAAACAATTATCAAGAACTGCTGAGTTATTTTTGTTCCTGTGAATTAACAGTGTACTATATCACTAAAACTATGTGATTCTATTTAACTGAACTCTTGCATATATTTTAATGATTTTTTTCTTATTTTCAATATTTTGATTTTATGGGACTAATTTCACGAAAGGCTCTTCAGGTACACAAGATTGCAGTGGCAGTAGTACTGGCTTCATTCACCAAATTGCAGTCCCATCAATGCTTCATCATCAATCTGAATTTTAATTTCTTATATAATTGAACAGGCACAGGTGGAAATGAGGTATTCTGCCCTGAACTAGAAAATAATAGTTCAGATATCTTTCCACTAGGAAAAAAAAAATTACTTATTAATCAACTTCAGAAATTAAGATATCAAGTAATATATGCAAATCCAAGAGGAAATTATCGAGAGATCCACTACAGAACTTCCCAGAAAGAAGAGAACACAAGACTGGTAATATTCTCATTCTTAAACAAAATTAATCTCAACCATCAACTGCACAATTGTGTCGTTGTTCAGCTGAATCCAGTCAGTGAATGTTCCTCAGGGAAAAATATTTATTTTAATTATTGTACAGACATTACAGCTTTTGAGTTAAGTCAATGGAAAAGCAATAGGGAACAAGATGCTAATTTCAGAGTATGAAAATGGCCATAACTATTTTAATACTGAAGATATGAAAGTGAATTAGGTGTCAAATTAAACTTGATTTTTAAAATCTCAAAATTTTGTAACATTGCTAAATGATAGCTGTTCACGTGGACTCGGTCGTTTGAAAGGGCTGTTTCCACGCTGCATCTCTAAGGCTAAAAGCTAATACTAAAGCAGCCTCTCCCCCCAAACCACCATCAATCCCTTCTACCTTTCATGTACCCTCAGGAAAGCAATGGGCATAATCAAATACCACTCACACCCCAGTCATTTTCTCTTCTATGCTCCCCCTCCGGCATAATATACAAACTCATGAAGGGACCATCACCTGATTCAAGTTTCTTCCCCACTGTTTCTTCCCCGCTGTTTTCAGACTCTTGAATGGACCTCCCATTTGCTAAGGATGATCTCCTGATCTTCCAACCTCCATCGTGTGGCTCTTGCACTTTTTCCCCTCCATTTTCTCTATAGCTGTAACATTACATTCCCTTTTGCACTACCTGAGGTACTCATGTATAGTATGATTTGCCTGTATAACATACAAAACAATGTTTCACACTGTATCTCGGTACACATGACAGTAATAAACCAATACCAGTAGTTCAATAAGGCTAAAGAATTTCCCAGATGCCCAGAAAGCTGCCCTATAATACATTTCTGGGTAGGCAGAGGATAATTTCCGTGGTAGTGGATTGGATTCATGGATGAAAAATTTATTGACCTCTCTCATGGTGGCAATATTCCGGCTCCACATTCTGCCTCTGTATCATTGCCTTTGTAGTAAGAAGTCAATTAGGTGGCCTAATATACTGAAATGGTCAATTCACTCTGGTAAACTAGGAGTATACTGATGTGCAATTTGAAGTTCTGGGCAATTATATGATCATAGATGGACACAAAAAGCTGGAGTAACTCAGCAAGACAGGCAGCATCTCTGGAGATAAGGAATGGGTGACATTTTGAGTCGAGACCCTTCTTCAGACTGGTTAGGGACAAGGGAAATGAGAGATAGACGATGATGTGGAGAGATAAAGAACAATATAAAGAAAGATATGCAAAAAAGTAATGATGATAAAGGAAACAGGCCATTGTTAGCTGTTTGTTGGGTGAAACCAAGAAGCTCGTGCAACTTGGGTGGGGGGATAGAGAGAGAGGAATGCCGGGGTTACTTGAAGTTACAAAAATCAGTATTCATTATATAATCATCGCGGTTTATAGAGCATATCATGCAAAATCTGGTTGCCATGTTAAGAAAAAAATAACAGCTAGCACACGTAAAATGCACATCATAGCATTAAGTTATTGTAAAACACTTTAGGTATACCAAGATTGTGAATAGAGCAGATGCAAATGTTTCTTTGTATGCACAGAAGTTCATCCTCAGGCAGTTGTGCGAAACATGATGTATAGAAATAGTAACATTTTATATAGTTTCTGAAATTTATTTCATCAACTTCAATGGAGCTGATTTTTAGTGGCAGAATTCAACTTGCTACCACTAATATTTGATATGTTTGGACCTACACGCGAGTAAACCTTTCTTCTATTTCAGCTGCAGCTCAACACATAGCATCTGTTGAGCATTTTGTACTTAATTTTAATTTTTTTGCTTCTCTAGAGGTATTTTCTTCAGGTAAAAGTTTAGATAAATAAATTCTAAAGACAATTTGATTGAAAAAGGCTACGCAAATCCCTCAAGACCTCTCTGCTTGATTTACTTCTAGCTGTCGAATACAATGCATCTGACCTTATCCAGTTATCCCGTTGTCTGACACCCAACAAGATTCACTGCAAACTGCAAGCTGCAGCTTACCTTGTCTGAGTGCAGTCACTATGACTACACACCTCGAAGACTGTCCTTTCCGTTAGCAGCCCAGACTGATGGAGTTGTGTTTATTTAGATTACGGGGCACAATGACCTCAACAAATGAGTGGGAATCCTAACCAGAATAAGGTGTTGATTGACATTAACTGAGTAAATGAGCATTCTCAGCTGCCCAATAAATCCAAGTATTAATGCTGTAAAAATATTCTATGCGAAATTACTTTGTACTTTTGTTCCACCATATGGAAACTTGCTACCAGAGTGATTGTAGACATTTCAGCGTTTTTATTGAAGAGCTCTCTCAGATGGCTGAGTACTCACTCACGGAGTGACTGCTATGGTGTGGGAGCTGCTGACATAAATCTGCTTCAACTGAGGCTCATGCACAACCTCATATATGAATGCTGTTGGCATATCACTGCAATAAAGTTTTGATCTGAAACAGATACCGGTACTTAATAAATCCTGAGAAATGCAGAACAAAGACTGCAGATCCAAAGTGGGATTTAACCCTTAGGTCGTCTGGAAAGGTGGGCTTGATATTTGGGAGTCCTCACACCTGCAACGTGATTATATAACTTTTAATCTCCCTCTTCGCACACCTTTGAAGTGTTGCAGGTACATTCACTATCGCACAATAACATAGGGTCAATGCATTTTTTAAAAGTATGTCAAAATTCTGTAAAGTTCTTTTCAGTGTACATAATGGGCAGTGTGGTGACGCAGTGGTAGAGTTGCTGCCTTACAGCGCCAGTGATCCAGGTTCAATCTTGACTATGGGTGTTCTCTGTATGGAGTTTGTACGTTCTCCCCGTGGCCGCATGGGCTTTCCCTGGGTGTTATGGTCTCCTCCCACATTCCAAAGATGTAAAGGTTTTTAGGTTAATTGTCTTTTGTAAAAATGGTAAATTGTCCCTATGCTAGTGTATGGGCATTGCTGGTTGGCATGGATTTGATGGGCTGAAAGGCCTGTTTCCACACTGTATTTCTAAACTAAACTGAACTAAAGTGTCCAGTAAGAAAACGTCTCTCTATTAACGTATAAGTAATTCATTGACCCCTGCAACAGAATAAGGAAATTCCCAGTAGAGTCTCTCTGGGAGAAATAAAAGAAACTGTAATTCAATAACATGAAGTCAGTCCTGATGAATTCTTCTGAACTTCAAGAGAATTCCAGCTCCAATGTCAAACCTGAATTTGGCCCTGAACTCAGATTCCCCAAACCTGCCTTGGAAAACTCTTTTTGGTGTAGGCCCATTGGGGACTGGCCTCCTTGCACTAATGCAAGGCCAGACATGACGGCAGCAGGAAACAAGGGCAGGAAGATTACAGGGAATGGGGAAGGTGGGGGAGGAGGTGAGGTGAGGTGAGGAGATGTGGGATAGGTGGAGGGGATATGAGAGGGGCTTGGGAGGAGGGGTGGGGGTATAAGGGTGCAGTTGGAGCAACTAAATTGTGAGGAGAAATATTAAAATAGTTGTATTAGTGAGTATAAATCCAGAAGGATTGACAGTTACATAAAGAACTCATAAAAATGGTGAGAAGATAAGTTTGGCTGCACTTTTAAGAGGAAACTATTTGAAGCATAGAGAAGGTGGGTAGCCAGCCACTGGAACCTGTGCCAGCACTCAGTTACATTGTGGCTGACAATGTACCTTACTTATATACATACTTTGGTTCTGTATTCCTTATTTAACTTGGCAAAGAAAAAAAAGTATCTGTCTCAAGTTGGAAATTTTCTATGAACATAAACTTGATCAGTTTTCTGAAGGAGAGTGTCCAGAATTCCACCTCATGCTCTATGTAGTTATACTCCATGGTGCGCCTTAAAAGAGAAGTAGGAGCAGAGTTTTTGAATATTTTTAAGACATGAATCACCCGCAAACAGACATGAAAGTTACCACGGGTTGATGGGAATGCAAATCTTACAATCTTACAAATCACCCAGAACCTTACTAAATGATGGAACAGTCTCAAGAGGTTTAGTGGCCTTTACCTGCTCCTAACCTTAATATTAATCAGATGGTGTTATCCATCTGAATGAGCCCACTGCAATTTCCAGGACCACTGGTTTATGATGCTGACATGGAACTCTTTCTGATGGTGATGCCTGTTCGAAATTGGAATCGGTATTGTCGACAATAACCAGACTATAAATTATGCTAGTTAATGTGCTAAACTCCTTTATCTAAGCATCAACTGACTGTACTTCCTCTTGATCTAATTCCCCCTCTCCTAAAATTCTGCTGATCATTGCCCCATCTCCACGGATAAATGCTTAAGTTTGGTTAATCTCTCGAGCCTGTCCTTTAAGAATTAAGAAAATATGTACTGACATATGATTACGCACAAGATTTAGGGCCTCAGGCCTAACGGGTGTACTCACTTCATTTGGCAAAATAACCTTCTTTTGGTTAACTTTTTCCATAACAGCAAAAGCAAAAAAAATAAAATCATGTATGGTATTAGCTTGCATGTGATCAGCTAGTTATTTCATTAATAAATGGGAAGTAACAATGAACATTTACCCATTAATACTGAATGCACAACTTACTATCAAAGTTCAGTACATTGGTTTATTATTCTCTTGTACACAGTGAAAAACATGGTTTTGCGTGCACTCCAGTCAAATCATATCAAACATGAGTGGAATCAAGCCTTGCATAAGCACAGCAGGTAGCACATATAGAAAAATAAACCAAGTGCAGGATATAGTGCTACAAAGATAGTGCAAATAAAAAACAGAAAAGCAAAGATGCAAAAAAGGGCTACAATGAGGAAGGTGTGATCAGGACAACCCCCATAGCTCATGGGAGGTCCATTCAGTAGTCTGATAAACAGCGGGGAAGAAGCTGTTTCTGAATCTGGTGGTATTTGCTTTCACGCTCTTGTTACTTCTGCATGACACCATGGCGAGAGGAAGGAATGATTGGGGTGTATGTGGTCCTTGATTATGTTGGCTTCTTTCCTGGAGCAGCGTGAAGTGTGGATAGAGTTGATGGAAGGGGCGGGAAAGGTTGCTTTGTGTGAATGGACTATGGTGCAACCAAAAATCTCTGTGCAATTTCTTGTACTCTTGGGCAGAGCAGTTGCCAAACCAAGTTGTGATGCATCTTGATCGGATGGTTTCTTTGGTATGTCTGTACAAATTGGTGACTGTCTTTGGAGACGTGCAAATTTCCTTAGTCTTCTGAAGAAATAGAGGCATTGACTGTGGTGTCAATCCAGTTGGACTAGGAAAAATTATTGATGAGATTTATCCTCAGGAACATGAAGAATTTGTTTCTCCATGAACTGTCTGGTTTAATATGTTTCAGCTTAAACATATGTGACACTGAAATAAATCCTATCATTGCAGCCATAAAAACAATTTTGATGCCAAGATTTGATTAATTTTCTCAATAATCCACATAAGCCACAAAAAATACACAAATACCATCAATTAAATCAAATTTGGCCATTGTTGATTTTAGCATTCCAATCTTTTTACATTTTACCCTTTTTTTCCTTACCTTCAGTTTTTTTCTCCATGCTGGCTTTGTAAGAAATAAACATATTTCTTCACTATGGATCATTTTTTAAAGATGCAAGTAGATTTTAGCAAATGGTTTTAGAAAATAGCTAATGAAAACTGGTAACCAAAGTTCAGGTGAACATTATTTGAGAAAGCTTGGTGATTAACATGACTATCCTCTGGAAAAATAATAAATTATCGAGGGCAACACGGTGGCGAGGCGGTAGAGTTGCTGCCTTAAGCCCCTGTCCCACTTAGGAAACCTGAACAAAACCTCTGGAGACCTTGCGCCCCCCCCCCTCCCCCCCCAAGGTTTCCGTGAGGTTCCTGGTCACTCTCTCTAACAGTCGATAGTAGTCGAGACTTCTTCTATGTTCCTGCGATTATTTCAACAATTTCTAAACCGGCCTTTACTAAAAATAGGTTGCCGTTTGGTCGAAGCCAGTTGAGTGGGGTCGCTATTTACTTACAGCCAGTCAAAAGCAATCTCCTTCACTGACCGGCCATTTTAATTGGCTCATTGGAGTTCCCCTTCCCTCCCCTTCCCTCCCTTTCTCTCTCCCTTTTCTCTCTTTCTCTCTCTCTCCCCTTTCTCTCCCCCCTTCTCTCTCTCTTCTCCTCCCCTTCTCTCTCCCCTTCTCTCTCCCCTTCTCTCTCCCCTTCTCTCTCCCCTTCTTTCCCCTTCTCTTCCTCTCCCCCATGCTCTCTAAATGACTTACCGTGCTCTGTGGCAGCCATTTACCTTCCTCTTTATCGCTCAGACAGCGCTCCTCCGCTGTCTTTGGCCCCCACCCACCTTTGTGATGTGTGTGTGTGTGTGTGCGGTCAGTAGCAAAGATCCTGCAGGATCTTTGGTCAGTAGATGCAGCTCACGCTTCAGTCGAGGCTTTCCAGGCGAGTGACCAAAACCTCTAGCGACTCATTGAAACCTTGGGTGGGGCGCAAGGTCGCCAGAGGTTTCCGTTCAGGTTTCCTAAGTGGGACAGGGGCATTACAGCACCAGCGACCCGATTCAATCCTGACTACAGGTACTGTCTATAAGGAGTTTGCACGTTCTCCCCGTGACCGCGTGTGTTTTCTCCAAGATCTTCAGTTTCCTCCCGCACTTCAAACACGTACAGGTATGTAGGTTAATTGGCTTGGTATAAATGTAAATTGTCCCCAGTGTGTGCAGGATGGTGCTAGTGTGCAGGGATCACTGGTTGGCATGATCTTGGTGGGCCGAAGAGCCTCTTTATGTGCTGTACCTCTAAACTAATCTAAACTAGAGAGTTTGGTACTGGGAGAAGGACGAAGTCAAGAGTGTTTTATTGTTATATGTCCCGGATGGGACAATGAATTTCTTAGCATGGCTAGAACTATTTACATTGCAGAGCTGAAGGCTGTGAAAAGAACTGATAAAATATTACATGACATGGTGACCGGGAAATGGGAGGCTGTTTCCTTTGCAGAGAGGTGTGGACTGGAGGTCACAGGTATAAAATTAAGGGTGAAAAATGAAGAATGACCTGAGGAAAAGCATTTCTATTTAGCATATGGTGCGAAACTGGAGTGCACTGCCTTCATATCAGGTGGAGGCAGGCTCCACTATGGTCTTCATGGATAAACATATGGTGCAGCAAAAGTTTCAAAACTACGGAGAACGGTTGTTGGGTGGTACTAGACGATGGGCTGAATGGCCTTTTAAAAAGTTTAATTTAGAGATGCAGCGCGGAAACAGGCCCGCACTGACCAGCAATCCCCACAGACCAGCGACCCCATACACTTTAACACTATCCTACACACACTAAGGACAATTTTACATTTATCCCAAGCCAATTAATCTACAAACCAGTACGTCTTGGAAATGTGGGAAGAAACCAAAGATCTCAGAGAAAACCCACGTGGTCATGGGGAGAACGTACAAACTCTGTACAGACAGCACCCTTAAGGGCCTGTCCCACGAGCATGCGGCAAGTGCGACCTAAAGGGCTTGTCCCACGAACATGCGACTGCATGTGGCAAGCGCGACCAAACCAGAAGCGGGGGCCGCGCGGTGGTCGAGTGAGTGACATGAAGTTCGAGCTAAGTCTGCGGGAAGTTCGCGTGTGACGTACGGCGTCGAGACGGTGCGTACAGCGTCGAGACGGTGCGTACAGCGTCGAGGTGGCTTCGGGCCGGCAGGCCGTTGCCATGCGGAATTTTTGAACACGGTCAGTTTTTCGGAGCCCCGCGCGATGTCGGGACCAGCTCCGCACAATTCCATACAGCTCCGGCGATCGAAGTGGGACCAGCCCTTAAGGCCGTAAGGCTCAAGTGACCACATTAGGTCGCGCTTGCCGCATGGAGTCGCATGCTTGTGAGACAGACCCTCAAGTCGAGATCGAATCCAGGTCTCTGGCGCAGGTAACAATCCAGGTAAGGCAGCAACTTTACTGCTGTTCCACCTCGCCGTCCTATGATTTCATCTCTGCTGAAATCATTCTATAAAAAGGGAAAACATGTTATTTGTCCATAGAAGAATGTATCCTGAAAAATGACTGCTTCATAACACCATAGACCAAAACAATCCATCTAAATATTGAATAAATTAATTCAAATTAAATACCTTAACAGGAGGAATGATCCACTCAGCTTTTGATTATCGGACAATCTGAATTATGCTGCTGTAAACAGATATAAAAGAACAACTAAATACATATTTAATAAACCATTTTGTCAGAAGTGGAAGGAATGAAGTTAGTTTCAGTAAAAATCTTACCATCCACAAGTACAATCATACAATAAGTACAGGTGTGACAGAATAGTAGATTGCACGAAAGCAGCACACAAACACCATCATATTTCTGGTGTCGTCTTGCATCCTTCAAGTTTCATAGTTCTTAAAACTATAGAATCTTAACAGCCTTAAAGGCCAAGGGTTTAGCATTAGGCACAGCATAATGCAATGTGAAAAGGTTAACTAATCATTTGGTAGTTATGAGGCCTTGGGAACAATGATCATGTTACAAATGTTTGATTTAAAATTGATTATGATTTAGTTCAACATAAAATGAGGGTCTGAAATTTGATTAAAGCAAGCTAATAGTTGCCTATGGCAGATTTGCACACTACAGTAAAAGGTATGAAAGGAAACAAACAATGGCTAACATTTTAAAAATTCTATGTTCAGGTCAAAATTCCCTATATGATATTCCAATGGCAATAGTTTCTGTCTCATTCTTCCGACCCACTAATGAGTAATTGGATTCTAAGGAAACTCTCAACAGGGCAAACTGCACCTTTGAAAGAGAAACAAAGTTAATATTTCAGATTAAAGACCCTTCAGTTCTGATGAAATGTTTTTAACCTGAAATGTTCACTCTGTAGAAGATAGTGGTGGAAGGGTGTTATTCTGACCGGAGGTCTATGACCAGTGGAATACAGCAAGGACTTCTGTTGTTTGTGAGACATATAAATGACCTGGACAAATTTGGAGAATGGAAGATTGGTTTAGTTTAGTTTAGTTTAGTTTAGAGATACTGTGTGGAAACAGGCCCTATGGCCCACCAAGTCCACACCAACCAGCGATAACCCTATCCAACACACTAGGGACAATTTACAGAAGCCAATTAACCTACAAACCTGCACATCCTTGGAATGTGTGAGGAAACTGGAGCACCCAGAAAAGACCCTTGTGATCGCAGGGAGATTGTACAGACTCCAAACAGACAGTACCCAAGGTCAGGTTCGAACCTGCGTCTCTGGCGTTCTGAGGTAGCAGTTCTACCGCTGCGCAACTGTGTTGCCCATAATGGCCACTTTATTACTAACAAGCTCTCAGCAGCCCACATCAGCCAGCATCACCACAATTTGTACCTTTGTAATTTTCCTTGGTCTCAACCCTGACATTTGCTTTGTTCAGTCCACCCATCCTCCTTCTCTGCAACTCAGAACATATGAGTTTTTCAACTTCCACTAGTTCTGATGAAAGGTCATGAAACTGAGGCATTAAATTTCTTTCGCTACAGATCCTTCTCAATCTCGCAACTATTTCAACATTTTATGTTGTTATTTCAGATTTCTAAGATCTGCAATGTTGTTGTTACTGTATATAACGGTTCTATAATGCAGACCATAAGTATCTTTTCATATTTATATGCTATTAATAAAGAATATATGTTTTATTATTTTTCCTTGGGGAGAAATATAAAAAGACTAAAGGGTATAGATAATAAACAATAGGTGCAGGAGTAGGCCATTTGGCCCTTCGAGCCAGCACCGCCATTCAATGTGATCATGGCTGATCATCCCCAATCCGTACCCCGTTCCTGCCTTCTCCCTATATCCCCTGACTCTGCTATCTTTAAGAGCCCTACCTAGCTCGCTCTTGAAAGTATCCAGAGAACAGGCCTCCACCGCCCTCTGAGGCAGAGAATTCCACAGACTCAAGGGCGACTTTTTAGGCCAGTGCAGGAGACTCTGCGCTCACCACATGGTCGCCACACGCCCGCTGGCGGTCTCTGGTAAGTCTCCTTCATGGTCGCGAGCAGTTCCCGCATTCTGGGAACTAGTTGCAGCCTCAGTATGGTCGCCGCAAAATTTTCAACATGGTCGCCTTGGAGAAAATCGATAATCCTGTAGTCGTAGGTGCAGTTGTAGTGGGGTCGCCATGGAGTTATAGGTAGTCAAGATAGGTAGTTTTAGTTAATCACCTTTGCTGACGGGTCATTTTTGTTGGATCATTGGGGAAAAAAACATAAGCACGAGTTTGCAGAACCAAGGATAACCGACCGGTAATGTTAAATGTCTGCCGAACTTCACAGCTGTGTATCTCGGGCTTATTAAAAGTTGTCTGTCTTCTTAAAAGTGGCTCCACTCCTTCTCTCCCTTCTCCCCACTTCTCCCCTCTTTTAAAGGCATACACAGTGCTAGGCGCCTTAATCTTCCTGTTCATCGCGGTGAATGTGTCTGTATCACCTTGGCTTTGCACCATGTGAATTTCAGACAGCGCTCCCCCCGCTTGCCCTGACCCCCGCCTTTGCAAAGTGTTTCTGTGTGTGTGTGTGTTCCACTCTGACAGTCGCGGTTCCAGTTCTTGGTTTTTCAGGCGACTGCCGGGAACTTGACAGTCGCCGGCAGTCCGCTGAAAAATCGCCTAAGTCGGACAGGTCCATCACAACTCTCTGTGAGAAAAAGCGTTTCCTCGTCTCCGTTCTAAATGGCTTACCCCTTATTCTTAAACTGTGGCCCCTGGTTCTGAACTTCCCCAACATCGGGAACATATTTCCTGCCTCTAGCATGTCCAAACTCTTTATAATTGTATATGTTTCAATAAGATCCACTCTCATCCTTCTAAACTCCAGAGTATACAAGCCCAGCCACTTGATTCTCTCAGCATATGACCGTCTCTCTATCCCTGGAATTGACCTTGCTGGGAACTATGCTGCACTCCCTCAATAGCAAGAATGTCCTTCCTCAAATTAGGGGACCAAAACTGCACACAATACTCCAGGTATGGTCTCACTAGGGCCCTACACAACTGCAGAAGGACCTCTTTGCTCATATACTCAACTCCTCTTGTTATAAAGGCCAGCATGTCATTCGCTTTCTTCACTGCCTGCTGTACCTGCATGCTTACTTTCATATAGCTTTGAGGTTAGAGGAGGAAAGTTTAAAGAGGATGTGCAGCAAAAGTTTCTTACACAGAGGGTAGTGGGTGCTGGAACGAGCGGACAGTACTGGTGGTGACGGCAGATATGATAGGGATGTTTAAGAGGCTTTTAGATAGGCACATGGGTATACATGGAATGGAAGGCTGTGGATTACAAACAGGCAGATGAGATTAGTTTACCTTGGCATTATGTTTGGCACAAACACTGTGGACTGTAGTGCCTTTTCCTGTGATGTACACTTCAATGTTTCATGCCCAATGTTAAGATTGCCTGATCCCTATGGGCTTTCCGAGCTGGATTGTGAGACATAATGCAACGTTTTGAAGTTTAGATGGGAACTAAGGAGGAATCTTCTCACCTCACAGATGTCGAAGTCTGAAACATGCTGCTTGATGGCTTGATTGGCTCAGGTACTCTCAAACAAGTTAAGTTGTAGCTAAGCAAATATTTGAATCACTAAGGCATACAGGGCTTCAGACCAAATGCTAGTTAATCATATTTGTGTAGATAGTTACTTGATGGTTAGCAACATCTTTGTGGCTGGAGGGTCTGTTTCTATACTGTGCTGTATGATTGTATAAATTAAAATCAAAATGTGTTATTGGCATGGTATGCAAAGCAGGTGACAGAGAGTTGGCAGCCTCTTTTACAATCCTCCCAATCATTTCACATACATCATCATTGGCGGTCACTCGAAACAAGTATGACTGTCCTCTTTTGGGAGGAAGCCTGTGTGTGACTTTGTTTACTGTGGGGAGACTAGTGCGCAGACAGCTACCACATGGTTCTTTACAGGTCTGGGTCAGGATCCAGTGGCATGGAGTCCAAGGTGACCGGGGACCCTTTTTTTGCTGCAGCCTTCATCCGCCTTCCCACCGTTGTGAAGCTCCACTAAAATCAGCCATCCACCATTGAGGTCGTGGTTGGATTGCTCTTTGTCAGGGACCTCCCCCTCGACCTTACCACCATGAGTGGCCCTACCAAGAGCATGGCTCCAGGCGGCATCACTCACACATACAAGAAGAAGTGTAAACTCACCATTGTCCATTTACATTGCCACCTCAAATGAACTATGTGATCTTTCACATCTTTATTTTTTTATACTTTATTCAACTATGTGATCTTTCTGCACACGTTTCATCTATTTCAGTGTTCCTTTGTTGTTTTGTCAGACACCGGAATAAAGTTTCACAAAATGTGCCAGCTCTTAATGTTTCCCCAGCCCTTTTTATAATATGTTAGATTTTTGTTAGCCTTGAGAAGGTGCTGTTTATGGATGCCTTATTTACTAGTTCCTTCATTTAATGAAAGCAAGTGGAACAAGATTATTGGGACAGCCCATAAATGTCACCTTGGATAATAGGCCACTCAGCCTGCTAAACTATAAAATATATTCATACTGAAAAGTCCCAGTAATAATTACACAACTTATCCTCTCTATAAATATAACCAATAGTGAAATAAACTCTCCTTAGCTGTAACAATATGAATGTTATTTATTTATATATTTTGAGGACTCTTACATAAAGTAATGCTTCATTCATTTTCCATCAGGGTCATTTCCTCAAAAGGAACTAGGTCATAATTTAAAAATAATGAAACGCTGTTTTTTCTTGAGTAGAAAAGGATTTGTCGGTTTTATAGATCTTGAAGGTTGCCAACCGCAGTGGTAGTGGGTGTGATGTTGTCTGAGTAGCTTTACGAAAGTCAATTCATGAGTGGGAGTGGGAGAAAGAGCATTGTATTACCTGCCCTGGGGCTGCAGTATAGTTTAATGCCTCCATCACATTCGCATCATGCCAGACCATCACCTACCCAAGCAAGTGTCCAAGATCAGCTTATCTTCTTTAAGTCAGTGATCAAATGACTGCTGCATTCTGGGGGGAGGGAGGCTCATGTAGGTGAGAGGAGAGAAACCAACATTGGAACTTTTCCTAAATTTATTTCTGGGTTCCATAGCTATTCCTCTACAATCCATTGAGATGCATTTTGTGGGACAATCTTCACTATATGTCTAGGAAGGAACTGCAGATGCTGCTTTGAACCAAAGTCAGACACAAAAAGCTGGAGTAACTCAGCAGGACAGGCAACATCTCTGGAGAGAACGAATGGATGATGCTTTGGGTCTCGACCCTTGTCTCGACCTAAAATGTCACCCATTCCTTCTCTCCAGAGATGCTGCCTGTCCCACTGAGTTACTCCAGCTTTACATGTCTGCCTTCACTATATGTCATTCACCAAGTGTCATTCACAGAGTGTGTTGTCCATCTCAAGGTTGCTGACCAATTGGCAGTTAAAAATAAATACCTTTGTTGTCTTCATTACATATTATGTTTCTAATATTGTATTTATAGAAAAGATTGACATATTTACTTCGAAGAATCGTATGGTTTGAAAAATATATCTTCCAGCCAAACTTATGAAACCGCAGGAATGTCAAGATGCAGTCGCTTCTGGGTGTTCCAGCATTTGTGCCTTGGATCTTTCACAGACCTTGCGCTGTTTGATTATCTTGGAATAATTATTTCAACAAGGAAATGCTTTGGTGCTTTTGAACTTTGCCTGTGGTTAAATTTGCTGCGTTTGACATAGCTCTGCTGCAAAGGTACTTAGCGACGTGGCATTGTACGGATTCAGCAATGGGAACTATTTGGTTTGGCTGATACTAGACACTAAATTAGAATTGGTGTGGGTGGATATTATGAGGCAGCTATTGCTCATATATTTGACAAAAACTAGATGGGAAGTTTAAAAAAATTCCTGAAGAGTTTCATAAAAGACTTTAATTATTTAGGACAATATTTTGATTTTGGTTGTTATATTTTTAGCAGCACGATATTAATTGGCATTACCACATTGCCCAGGAGAGTAATAATCTGCAGACTTTTTAAGTACTATACTCATTAACTTCAGAGAAGTTTGCTTTCACTACAACACTCTTCTTCCTTAAACCTGAATTACCAGTTATAAATGTTGCCATTGGCAGATATGACTACTTGCATTCAGGAAAAACATTAATAACTCCTGGTAAATCAGGAATTTACAGGGTGTCTCTAATCTGTCTGTACTGATTTCAAATGTGCTGGATTATATATGAGGAAGTCTGTTAGGTGCTAGGAGAAAAGTAGTGGGAGCGGAGGAGGAGGGACAGTAGTGTTGGGGAAAATTGGAGATGCTGGCATGATGAGAATTACGATCATGGCAGAGTAGGTGATGGATGTCGGGGATTGTTATAGAGTCATACAACACAGGAGCAGGCCATTCAGCCCACCTAGAAACATGTTTCAATTGGAGGTGGATATGATATTGAGAATGAACAATTTTGCACGATTCCAAATAAGCTTTCAAAGCCCCAATGCATTAATGTTGAGTTCAATGAGCCCTCTGTAAGCTGCAACCTTTCATAAATCCCTAATACAGTAATAATACTCTTATTGTTTATTAATGGCTAAGGGATATCGCTGGTAGTCATGAGGTTTTATAAATTATAATTTATCTTTGCTTTATAATCATTTAACCTGAGGCAGTAAATGTCAAGAGACTGGAAAACCACCTGTTTTGTTTGCAGGTTTCTATTCACACATTGCTTCTGGAAACAGAGTCCTGACTGAAGCCATTGCTCTCCTGTGTACAGATTACATGGCTGTGAGGTTTCTAAGTTATTTTTGATGGATTATACCCATGTGCCTCCAAGTGTTTAGAAACATGCCTTTTCTTCCCCTGCCCCCAGCCTCATTAGAGAGATCATGCAACAATTCCCCAACTGCATTTGTCAGAAGGAAGTATTACTCGGTACATTAAAACAGTGTGTAAAGTCATTAAATCCATTGTCAAGTAGTGACAGTTTAGTATTTTAAGCTATACATGCTGTGAATCAATTTCTGGTGAACTCTTTGTATTGACAGGTAGAAAAAAATTCAACCTTTCAGTCATTTGTAAGACAGCAGTCTGAGGCACAGAGCTCTTATGCAGGTTGCACTATCTTTTTCAATTCCCTTTATTCCCCTGTCGCTGTCATTCAGCTCAATACATTTTGTGCTTTGTGACCATTTTTATGGACTGCTAGCACCACAGACCACTTTACACTTCAACCATTTGAAATAATGCTACGGTACTTTCATTATGCAGATGCACTGCTCTTTAAACTGGGATCACGTGAATAGATAAACAAATGAAAGCTGATTGAAAAAGACCTATTCCATCTGGACACTGCATCCAAACTATTTACATGTCCTTTCAAAATGTCGACTCTTATGAGAGGAAAATAAACTTGAAAAGTGAAGCACTGCAGCCAAGCCTCTGACCCCCTAAAGTGATCAAAGTCCCTCCAGGATACGTTATCTATTCATTGTCAGCTGTTGCTCGGTTGGCAGTATACACAGCTCTGAGTCAGGATTCAAGTCCCACTTCAGAGACTTGACCTCCAAAATCTAAGTTAATAGTCCATTACTGAGTACTGAGGAAGTGAAGTGTTATTTGTCAGATGGGATATTCAACTGTGATCATGTCTTCAGTTTAGAGTGGACATAAAAGATCAGTCTGAAGAAGAGTCTCGACTTGAAACGTCACTCATTCCTTCTCTCCAGAGATGCTGCCTGTTCTGCTGAGTTACTCCAGCATTTTGTGTTTATTAGTTCCTTCCTACACAAAAATCAGTTTATCAGATTATGGAAGTTATGCATTGGAATCTGACATTGCTTTTGGCATTGGTATTGATATAATTTATTGATTGGACATCCTGGACTGCTCATTGTTTTCATCCAATGCCATTCTCAATGTTTCTTTAGTCAGCACAAAATGCCTGTACAATGAACTTATATCTTAATTATGCCACCTGAGAGAGAGGTTAATACAGAAAAAGAGAAACAAGAAATTGCAAATGCTGGTCTACAAAAAAAAGCCTAAGTACAAATAATGGAGTAACTCAGCAGGTCAGGCAGCAATCGGCAGACCAATTTCCCTCCGGGGATGAATAAAGTTTTATTGTATCGTATCATATCATATCGTATCGTATATCTCTGGAGACAAGGACAAGGGTCAGACTGAAGAAGGATGCCAACCCAACACATTACCTATCCATGTCATTCAGAGATGTTGCTTGACCCATTGAGTTACTCAAGCATTTTGTGAGGTTTTAAAAAAAATAGAAAAGAATGTTTTCAATAGATTCTCAAAAATATGCTGCTTTTACACTTCTTTCAGCAGTTGATCCGAGCAGCATACTAGCAGAGTCCTTGGGATAAGATAACACAATAGTTATATTACTTGTCTAGCAACTAGACTCCTTTTTTCATGATCCCGAGCAAGAATCACTGCTCACTGCTTCAAGAAGATATGGATCTTGATCTTGATCAAGTGATTGTGGTCATGTCTTCTGTTGAGAGTGAACACAATAGTTCCTGTGGTTCCTTTCTGAAGAAGAGGGTAGTTATCAGTCCCAGATCTTGATCAAGGAAATCTTGATCTCGTGAGCAGAAATACAAATCTCTGCATTCAAATTCCACCACTACAACTTTTTAATCAAAGTAATTGTGTATCTGGTGCCAGTAATGATAATTATTACTGTCGGACTGTCTGGTTCAATAAAATCGTCAGAGAAGGAGCGAAATTTACTATCCTTAACTTGGCAGCCTCTGTGTAATTCAGACCTAATAATGAGGGTGATTCTTAACTGTCACCTCCTTGGGGCAAATTGGGAGGGTTTTGGCAAAGCTTTGGCAATGTAAAATGACATTCCTATCTTGCGAATGAGTTTTACAAAAAACTGACAGTAATCTCTATTGAAGAGCAAATTAGTGAGTTGCATAGTAGCTCAGTTGGTAGACCTGCCACTTTACAGCACCAGAGACCTGGGTTAAATCCTGACCACTAACACTGTCTGTGTGGAGTTTGCACATTCTTCCTGTTACCGCGTGGGTTTCCTCTGGGCGCTCGTTTCTTCTCACACCGCAAAGACGTGCATGTTAGCAGGTTAAATAACTGCTGTAAATTGCCCATGTTGTTTAGGGGGAAGTATGAAAACGTGGGATAATGTAGATCTAGTGTGGACAGGTAAATTAATAGTTGGCATGGACTCATGGGCCAAAGGGCTTGTTTTCATGCTGTATGACTATGAAACTAGTGTGACTATTTAAATATAGAGCACCTTGAAACTGGGGAAAGAAGATCATGCGTGGTTTGTTGGAGCCCTTGAATTCAATATCATTGTGAATAAACTACAATAAGGACCCATCAACTTTTTGATCCTCTCAGTTTGAGCAAATTTCCACAGATTCGCTGCTCTTCTCAAATTGAATAGGTTTGTAATCAAAGCAACAAAATGGCAAGTTGGAAATAAATAACACACAATGGAGGGAAAGGAAACTAATACCACTCGATCAATGTCCAATATATCATCACCATCTCTTCGTGAGTGGGATTCATAGACATCTAGAAGCAGATTTATTAACTCCAGAAAATGGCAAAGTAGATTGGCAGACAACATTTTTCATATATTGTATAATCACTGAAAATTTAGTCTAAGATTAATTACAATATCTCAATAATAACATTTCTCTTAATTCTTTATAATTATTACATGTGCCATTGCTGTACAATAAGGGATATTAACAATCCTTTGACAGCCAAACTTGCTGACTGTATCATAATGTATAAAATATTATAAATTAAGAGGAAATGACAATCAAAATAAAAATGTCTAATTTTCTGATTCTTCATATTGGTTTTACAATATCACAATACCTGGTTAATTTGGTCAATTAAATGGCAAATTTAAGCAGAAATTGTGGTAATGCTGACTCGATATACTTTATGACAAAATAATTTTCTCTAAATTGTTATCTATAAGGAGCTTCATGGAAGTTGTTTAATATTTTGACTGCACATACTGAATATAGCTGCCAGTCAAAAAGAAACGTGTGACCCTGCTTCAAAATGAGATATTTAGAACCAGAGGGATTATTAAGATACCAAAATCTGAGTGGCTGAACATGGCATTCCCTGAGGAGCACAATTGATGGGAGCATGAACTATACTAAACCAATATCAACCTGATACTAAACCAGAGATATTGGTTTACATACACTGCATGGATTGACTCTGTTCTCTCCAATGAGGAGGATTGTTTCACTATCCTCATTAGATAACTGAACCATCCTATGCACAACGAGAGAGCCATCCGGAACTACTATCTACCTCATTGGACTATCATGAATCAGGCTTTACCTTGCACTAAACATTTAAATAAACATAATAGGTGCAATAGTAATTTTAAATATAAATGGTACCAGGTTCTGGTAACGGGGGGTATAAAATATATTAAAAAAAAACACGGTTGGTATATCCTTTTTTGCGGAGTTTTGTGTTACAATAGAGCGATTGTTTTTCCTTTTTTTTTTCTTTTCTTTCTAGGGTCTTATTTCCTTTCTTTACTGCCTTCTCTAATTTCTTCCCCAAGGGGCTTTCTTCTCTCAACACTTTCCTGCACCTTCACGATTCTTGCTCACTTTCCTTACTTCTTTTATTTCTACCTTTTTTAAAGCTCGAAAAACGAAGTGGTACCTCAAAATGTAATAAGATATATGTGATGTGTATTAGTGTAATTTACTGTACTTCTAATAAAAATTAAAAAAAGTTTAAAAAAATTAAACATAAATTATTGCAATGTTTAAGAAACATTTAAACAGGTATATGGATAAGGTAGGCCTAGAGGGATATGGGCCAAAGGCAGGCAGGTGGGACTAGTTTAGATGGGGCATGTTGGTCGGCATTGGAAAATTGGGCCAAAGGACCTATTTCCATGCTGTATGACTCGATGACTAAATATTATTCCCTTATCTTGTATCAGTACATTGGGAATGGCTTGATTGTAATCAAGTATAGTCTTTGCACTGACTGGTTAGCACGCAACAAAAGCTTTTCATTGAACCTTGCTACAAGTGACAATAACCCAAACTAAACTAAATGCAAGATATTTAATTAACTGAGCAACTATTTCACAATGTTGCTACATATTAGGTTGGATTTCCCATGTACCAATTAAACAAATTAATAACAACAGAAAATAGTGATAAAATGTACCAGAGGGTAGTACTTTATATATGTGCGTTCTAACTAAATGTATTGGTGAAAATAGCATACCTGTAAGTTTATAAGCCATACATTTCTCCGAAGGCCTGCTACTCAACGATTTAACACATGAGTAGGTAATCAATATTGCCAATAGCCAACACCAGTGTGTCCCACACTGCTAAAGAGAACATCATTGGTGTGGCAGATAGTCTGGGAACATTGAACAAAGGCAAGACAGAGCAGCAAGGGGGTTCTGAGGTACTGCCATGGGACAGGAGGCCCTGATAAAAGAATGGAAGGCAGGGGAGCTCATGGAAATCATAGAATCATAGCCACAACAAAGTTATTCTCCATTTATCCATTCCATCACTTAGGCCTGTATATTATTTTCCATGAAGTGCCTCTCCAATTCCCTTTCGAAAACCTTACCACCAGCATATGATCTATATCCATCCATTCTCTGCATATCCCAGTACTTATCTCAGTACATATCCCAGCCACTACTATTATTTCTGACTCCATCACCACTGCTTGCAGCGCAGTCTGGGCATCCACCATTTTCTATATAATAAACTGCTCCTCCCATCTCCATTAAACTCTTCCACTCTAATCTTAAACCTAGAAGATGCTTGGCAATGGTCTTTACTGATGTAAGCTAAGAACATTTGTTTATCTGCCAAATTCAATCACAAATGAAGTAATGTGCCCAGTTGGTAGATACTGTTCCTCATAAATACAGGAACAGTGTGGGAACAGTGTAGGGGCCAGTTACAGATGCCAGAGAGAAAATGGGTTGGAGAAGTAAATAGACAGTCAACTAGTATCTCTGAATAAGCTTTTGGAGAACACCTCCATTCAGTGGGCAAAATAGTCACTCAACCTGGTTTGGCTTCTCCAATGTAGAGGAAGCTACAACGTGGTCAGTAATCCATGTCTTGAGATGAAAATAGAGGCGGCAAGAAAAGGAAGAGAAGACTACATGGAAGAGAGTGCTGAGTGGAGTTGGCAGAAATTATGGAACTTTTTTGTTTTCTATGAGAGAGCAGAAAGCAACAATGTAATTCATGTTCATCAGTTATAGGAATAAACAGCAGAATTAGTCAATTCAGCCCATCAAGTCTACTCAGCCATTCAATCATGGTTGATCTATCTTTTCCTCTCAACCCCATTCTCTTGCCTTCTCCCCATAACTCCCGACACCCTTACTAATCAAGAATTTATCAATCTCCACCTCAAAAATATCCGTTGACTTGGCCTCCACAGCCTGGAAGCAAGGGTGAGGGTAAGGATTGGAGTTACACATTACCACAAAGAGACAGTGATAAGTGTGACCCCAATTAGATTAGATTAGATTAGATTAGATAGCCTTTATTGTCATTCAGACCGAAGTCTGAACGGAATTGCAGCAGTCATACATATAATACAATAAAACACCAATAAACACATATTAACATCCACCACAGTGAGTCCACCCAGCATCTCCTCGCTGTGATGGAGGGCAAAAGTCTTAGGTCTGCAGTCTCTTCCCTCCTCTTCTCCCTCTGCGCTGAGGCGATACCCCCCGGGCGATGTTATAAATCAGTCCCGCGGCTCAAACACCGCGGCCCGGGGTGGTTGAAGCTGCCGCCCAATAGTCCTGCAGACACAGCCGCTGGCCCGTGGCTGAACCCCGGACTCAGGCCACCACCGCCAGAACACCGTCCCAGCCACCCTCACGTGAGTACCGCACCGTCTTCAGCCTCGGGCTGGGCCGCCCTGACATGGGCGCCGAACCTCCACCGGACCGGGCCGCCCCGACATGGGCGTTGCTTCTTCCCCGGGCAGGGCTGCCCCAACTTGGGCGTCGCTTCTCCCTCAGGCTGGGCTGCCCCGACTTGGGCGTCGCTTCTCCCTCGGGCCGGGCTGCCCCGACTTGGGCGCCGAGCCTCCCTCGAGCTGCGAGCGCCGCACCTCCCCGAGCTCGGCCGCTCCGACGGGAGCCTCGTTCCACCCTCGGGCTGGCCGCCCTCACGGGAGCATCCCAATCTCTTCCAGCCCTGAGCCGGACCACCCTCACGGGAGCGAGCTCAGGGCGAGTCCTGACGGGCTCTGCCTCCGGAGCCGTGAGGTCGTCAGCTCCATTAGGCCTCAGCGCAGATGGAGGCAGAGAAGGGGAATACGACAAAAAGGTTGCATTCCACCGCAGGGAGAGACTGCAAACCCCGTTTCAACCCCCCCCCCCCAAAACACAAACTAAAAACCAAAAACTAGACTAACCAAAACAAAATAAACAACACAAAAAACACAAACAAACAGGACTGCCGGTGAGCCGCTGCAGCCAGAGCCGCGCCACCACTCCGAAGTGGGTTCTCATCTACATCTTTCGTTTAGAGGAAGTGAAGGAAATTAAAGGAGTAAGGATTCAATGTAAGAACGGGTTCAGCCAGGCAAATGTCAGTGGTGCGGGAAGGGGTCTGGATGGGCCTCTGATCAAGGAAGGAGTAATTCTGTCACAGGCTGTACTGATTTAGGCTTGAAGAGGGAGGGGGTTGGAAATGGTGAAAATAAACCAGAAGCCTGGAAAATGTCAAATTGACAGAAGGCCAGTAACCATTCCCAGGACATTGATTCACAACAGGAGCAGCCAAACAAGCAGCATCAATCACCAATGCACAGCCCCAATCACATCCTTGTCTTCAACACAGCCCTCTACACAACCAGCCCTCTCTGCTCCTGTAATGCAGCCAGTTAATGACCCACTTTAAGAGTCATGTAGTTATCCTATGTTGGACTAACAGACTAACTGCCCATGTAAAAGGTTTATTGGGATCCCTCTATGTTCAAGTTACAAACAGATCAGCCAGCTGTGATCCTTCCTCCATGAGGTCCTTCCTCTAGGGTGGCATGGTGGCGCAGCGGTAGTGTTGCAGTGCCAGACACAGGTGCTGTCTATATGGAATTTGTATGTTCTCCCCGCGGATTTTCACCGAGATCTTTGGTTTCCTCCTACACTCCAAAGATGTACAGGTTTGTAAGTTAATTGGCTTGGGTTTTTATACTTGCATAAGTGTAAATTGTCCCTAGTTCGTGTAAGAAGGTGTTAATGTGCGGGGACGCTGGTCAGTGTGGACTCGGTGGGCCAAAAGGCCTGTTGCCGCGCTGTAGCTCTAAACTAAATTAAACTAAAGATGCCCATTTGCTCTGAAGACAGCAAGTCTCCATGTTCTTCACAGTTTTCTTATTCATAATACATCTAATATCTTATGTTAGGCTGCCCAGTGTAATCTTTCGGTGATTAACTAATTATTTATTTTTTAAGCATGGGAAATTATATTTCATTCCTTTCAATTTCATGCAGTATTTTCCAAATGATTTAAATTGCAAACAATCTGGCCCATATATGAGAACATGGCCAGGGCTCGGGTTGCAATCGATGACAAGGATATAACGCTTATAGCAAACATAGAACATAGTAAAGGTAGCACGCGTACAGGCCTCTCAGCCCACAATATCTGTGCAGAACATGACACCAAGTTTAAAATAATCTAATTGATTTGAATATGATCCATATCCCTCCATTCCCTGATTATCCACGGACTTATGTAAAAGCCTCGTATAGGCAACTACTGTATCTGCCTCCACCACCACCTTTGGCTGTGTGTTCCAGGCACTCACCACCCTCTATGTAAAAAAAACTTACCACGTACCATTAAAGTTTGCCCCTTTCACTTTCAAGCTATTCCCTCTAGTCTTTGCCATTTTGACCGTCTGACTGTGTGCCTCATAATTTTATATTCTTTTATCAGGTCTCTTCTCAGCCTCCAACATTACAAAGAAAACAATCCAAACTCTCCTAACAGCTAATACCCTCTAATCTAATGTGGTGACCAAAATTGTACATAATACTCCAAATGTGGCCTAACCAAAGTCCTATCATTACTTCCTGACTCTTATACTCAATGGCCTGACCAAGCATACCATACATCATTATGGTTCCTCAAGTCCTTCTCATGTTTAAGTGGAGGAAATGTTAGTTAATTCACATAGATAGCAGGATGGCGCCTGCCTATGGTGACTTTTGCGGAGCACCAGAATCTAAAAGGCTTAGATACAACTTCAATCAATTCACCTGGATCAGGAAAACGGCAGAAAACTGTGCCGTTTCAGACAAGCTGCTTGAGCACCTCAAGGCTCTCGAACTTTCACGATCACCCACAGCTGCGGGAGCCCCAGACTTTAAATTTTCCCACGCTGGCTGTAAAACTCCCGACCCGACTGAGGAACCCAGGTACGGTACCTGTAAACCCCGGGATTACCTCCAGAGCCGACGGGCTGGATCTCCCAGGAACAAGGGAGCTGGAGCTGCCGACTTTGAGGGAACCCCCATTCGTTACGGAGCTGGAGCCGTCTGTGAAGGAATCCCCGTTCCAGTGCAGGTTTGTAGAAACAGCAGGTACAGTAAACACAGTACCTGGAAACAAAGGGGAAGCCTCCATTGTGTCCGGAAACATGGCCGACGGGCAGGACTTCAGGTCAGACTGAAGCGCAGGGGACTTCAGCCCCCCTCTCCCTACTATCCTACTGGCAAATGTACAGTCCCTTGAAAATAAAGCAGAGGACTTAAGGACAAGGCTGCTTTATCAAAGGGAACTGAAGGAATGCTCTGTGTTCTGTTTCACAGAGACATGGCTCACACCCGCTCCCCAGACTCAGCGGTCCAGCCTGAAGGGGTCTCCATCCACCATATGGACTATACCCTGGCATCTGGGAAAGGGAGAGGAGGGTGCGTCTGCCTCATGGTCAACTCTGCATGGTGCTCAGACGTGGCAGTCCTGTCCAACTCCTGCTCTCCACACCTCGAACATCTGGCGGAGAAGTGCCGTCCCTTCTACCTTCAGAGGGAATTCACCTCCATCATCCTGACAGCGGTCTACATCCCACTTAGGCAGACGTCCGCCTGGCACTGGAGGAGCTGCACGCCGTAGTCAACAAACGACAGACATCTTACCCCGAGGCATTTACCACCATTGCTGGGGACTTCAATAAAGCAAACCTAAATAAATCACTCCCTAACTTCCACCAACATGTCTCCTGCTGCACCAGAGGACCAAACACCCTCGACCACTGCTACACCACCATTAAGAATGCCTATCGTTCTATCCCTCGCCCTCACTTTGGTAAATCCGACCATACCGCGGTGCTGCTTCTCCCTGCCTACAGGCAGCAATTAAAGAGCGCACCCCCAGAGGTGAGGGCAGCACAGCTGGTCGGGGGGGGGGGGGGGCAGAGGAACAACTACAGGACTGTTTGGAGTCTGTGGACTGGGCAATGCTCAAGGACACGGCAACGGACTTGAACGAATACACCACAGTCGTTACAGACTTCATTAAGAAATGCGTGGAGGACTGCATCCCTACAAAAACCTTCCGAGTGTTTCCCAATCAGAAACCTTGGATGAACTTTGAGATCCACACTCTTCTGAAGACCAGGCACCGGGCATTCATGTCTGATGATACAGTGGTCCACAAGAAGTCCAGTTACGACCTTGGTAAGGCCATCAAAAAGGCCAAAAGGGACTTCTGCTCCAAACTGGAGGATGAGACAGATGTTCGGCAGCTGTAGCGGTGTCTGAATGCAATCACCTCCTACAAGGCGAAATCAAGAGGCAGCACGAATGTCGGCAAAACATCACTCCCTGACGAGCTCAATGCGTTTTACGCACGCTTTGATAGGGAGAATACTGATGTGCCGTCCTGAGCCCCCATTCGCTGTGATAGTATTTCAGTCTCAGTCACAGAGGCCGACGTCAGTAAATCCTTCAGAGGGGTGAACCCTCGAAAAGTGCCTGGACCTGATGGTATATCCGGGCGTGTTTTAAAAACCTGTGCGGACCAACTGGCTGGAGTTTTTACGGACATTTTCAACCTCTCACTTCTGAGGTCTGAGGTTCCCACCTGCTTCAAAAGGGCATTAATTATACCGGTGCCCAAGAAGAGCAAGGTGACGTGCCTCAATGACTATCGACCTGTGGCACTAACACCTGTGGTGATGAAGTGCTTTGAGAGGTTGATCATGGCGCAAATTAACTCCTACCTCAACAAAAACCTGGACCTACTGCAGTTCGCTTACCGTCACAACAGATCTTGGTTCTTGGTTTCTTGGTCCTCCAAAATATTCCAAATGGAATTTAAACTGGAGGAGGTGAAGGGAGGGCTTAAGCCAGAAAGGGTTATTGGGAAGATCAACGGTGGATGCGATGTCGCTGGCCCTCCACTCCGCTCTGGACAACTTGGACAACAAAAACGCATATGTCAGGCTGTTATTCATTGATTATTGCTTGGCATTTAATACAATCATCCCCTCCAAACTGGTTACCAAACTCGCAGGACTGGGTCTCTGCGCATCGCTCTGCAATTGGATCCTCGACTTCCTCATTCTCAGACCAGTCTGTTCGTATTGGTGGAAATGTGTCAGACTCGATAACAACCAGCACGGGAGCACCTCAAGGCTGCATGCTCAGCACCCTGCTGTACTCACTCTATACTCGTGACTGCGTAGCCGGTCATAGTGCGTACTCCATCATCTAGTTCGCTGACGACACCACTGTTGTGGGATGTATCACTGATGTGGATGAGTATAGAAGAGAGATCGAGCAACTGTCTATATGGTGCCAACACAATAACCTGGCCCTCAACACCAGCAACACCAAGGAACTGATTGTGGACTTTGGAAGGAGTAGGATGGGGACCTCAGTCCCATTTATATCAACGGGTCGATGGTTGAAAGGGTCAAGAGCTTCAAATTCCTGGGCGTGCACATCTCTGAAGATCTTTCCTGGTCCGAGAACACTGATGTAATTATTAAGAAGCCACATCAGCGCCTCTACTTCCTGAGAAGATTACGAAGAGTCAGCTTGTCAAGGAGGACTCTCTCTAACTTCTACAGGTGCACAGTAGAGAGCATGCTGACCGGTTGCATCGTGGCTTGGTTCGGCAACTTGAGCGCCCTGGAGAGGAAAAGACTACAAAAAGTAGTAAACACTGCTCAGTCCATCATTGGCTCTGACCTCCCTTCCATCGAGGGGATCTATCGCAGTCACTGCCTCAAAAAGGCTGGCAGTATCATCAAGAACCCACACCATCCTGGCCACACACTCATCTCCCTGCTATATTCAGGTAGAAGGTACAGGAGCCTGAAGACTGCAATGACCAGTTTCAGGAATAGCTACTTCCTCACAGCCATCAGGCTATTAAACTTGGCTTGGACAAAACTACGAATAGCCCATTATCTGTTATTTGCACTTTATCAGTTTATTTATTCATGTGTGTATATATTTATATAATGGTATATGGACACACTGATCTGTTTTGTAGTCAATGCCTACTATGTTCTGTTGTGCTGAAGCAAAGCAAGAATTTCATTGTCCTATCAGGGACACATGACAATAAACTCTCTTGAACTTGAATTTGATGTACCATATAGAAGAAGTGATCTGACATTGTTGAACTGGTGTCAGGGTTAGAAGAAACGCTGAAGAGTTAGAGCTGGATTTATCCAGCAAAGCTGCTGGAGATTACACCATATCTACTTAACGATCCCATAAGACCATCATCAATATGAGAAATGTTGTGGGTGATGGAAGCATAAATCATTAAAGGGTCTCAGAGAAATGGTGGTGTCCGTGAAAAAATGCCATTTGTAGATACTACCAATGATATTTCCATTGATAAATGTGGAAATAAGAAATACCAAACCTCAAGTTTGGTAATGAAAATCAAGTTAAAAGGTTTTGGAAGTTGATTGTGGAGTTGACTGTGCTAAAAGCTATCGAGAGGTCAGAGTCATTGAGTCATAGAGCATAGAAACAAGCCCTTCAGCCCAAATCATTCCTGTTGACCAAGACGTCTATCTCAGCTTGTTCCATTTGCTTGCATTTGGCTCATATCCGTTTAAATCTTTCCTGTCTATGTACCTATCCAAAATAGATGATTAAATAGGTCAAAGATGATAATTGAAGCTCATCCTTCCCCTACCCCAATGATGAACACATCTCCTAAGTTGACAACACACTCAAGAATGTTGAGAGAAAAGGTAGGTTGGAAATGAGGAAGCACAAAGGACACAAGTATGCGTTTTGGCAAGACTCAGTAAACGTAGAGGAAGGACGTTACAATTTCAGTCATTTTGAGGAGAGGAATAAGGGAGGGAAGTTGGTTGTTGATTAATTAGAAATGGGGTCAAGGAAAGAGGAACAGGTTCCCTGGGCAAGGTTGGGGTTCTGGTTTCAAGATGGCACATAAAGCAGAGTGTGTTGAATGTTTAAGATTAATGAAAGTAAAGTGGAGGGGAAGGAAAGGGGGATGGGTGAAAGCTTGGCTTGGTGAGAATGGGGAAGAGAGAAGCTTGAAATGTCAATCTTAATGCCAAAAGAGTCCATGGGTCCCTATGCACATGGTCTCAGGCGCTGGTAGAGGAAGCAGGAAAATGGGGTTTTAAGAGGCATTTGACATTGGAGAGTAGAAGCAAGCTCTTTGGCTTTGTTCTGTAATAATATGTGCTTTATCATAAGGAAGAAGGTACAGGAGCCTGAAATCTGTAATGCCCAGGTTCAGGAACAGCTTATTCCCTGCAGCCATCAGGATATATTAAACACTACAACCTCAATTAAGCTTTGACCAACAATAGACTATTATTATTATTATTGTTATTATTGCACTACTATTGTTTGCTTTTTGAGTATGTGTATATATATATATATATGTGTGTGTGTGTGTGTTTGTACATGCATGTGTGTGTGTGCGTGTGTACATGCAAGTGTGTGTGTGTGTGTGTGCATTGTACTTCCGGTGGCGCTGGTGCCAGCAGCCTCCACCTACAGCCCGGTATCTTTTTGTTTTTTTGTTTATTTAGTTTGAAAAAGTGTGTTTTTTTGTGTTTTTTTGGTGTTTTTATGTGGGGGAAGAGGGCACGGTGCGGGGGATACCGTCCTTCAGCCGCTTCCTGGTGAGGACGCGACTATTATTCGAGTCGCGTCCTCGCCCCCCCCCCCTCCCCCCACAGCGGCCTACCTACCTGGATTGGCGCGGCCTTTCCTGCCGGGATCGACCGGAGCTCCAGCAGCGGCGGGACAGCGTTGAAACATCGCGGGGCTGGCGATGCCTTACCGGGGGTTGCCATCTGGAGCCTGGAGTGCTGGACCTGCTGTACCGACATCATGGAGCTGCGGTTTGCGGAGCTCCCAACGCGGGCGGCGCTGATCAACAACGTGGGGTCCTGCGACTCTGCCCGGCTCGACCTGCGGACTCAGGAGCTGCGGACTCCGGCAGCGGGAGGCGGCTGATCAGGAGGTCCGGGCCGCTGAGCAGGAGGATGCTCACCATCGGGGTTCGGCGTCGGCGTTCCACCAGCCCGGCGTGAGGGCCTGAACATCGGGCCACCCGGGGAGGTGACTGCGGGTGCTCGGAAGGCCCCGACCACGGATGAACACGGAGGGGAGGCTGGCTGGACTATGGTGCCTTCCTCACCTTGATGCCATTTATGTTATGTTGTGTCGTGGACTTTCTGTGTTTGTGCTTTTTTTAAATTCAATTTCAATTTTATTTTTAATATGTTTTATTATTTATTTATTATTATTATTTTTTATTTTTTATTTTTTATGATACTGCCTGTAAGGGAAATTCATTTCGTTGTCTCAAATTGAGACAATGACAATAAATTTGAATACAATACAATACAAGTGTGTGTGCGTGTGCGTGTGCTTGTGAGTGTGTGTATATGAACACACTGAACCTTTTTTCTCTCTCTCGTTTATCATATTGTTTACAGTGTACTATGTTCACATATTCTGGTATGCTGCAGGAAGTAAGAATTTCATTGTTCTATCTGGGACATATGACAATAAAATACTCTTGACTTTTGATATGTGTGTTTTTGATGTAGGCCAGTCCGGCGTGATGATCGATGGCTAAACAACTTGTGCAGCAGATACGGATGTGTCTACGCCCCTTGAACTTGAGGAGTAAAGACGAGAGCCATATCAGGGAGACTGTCATGTGCGAGAGACAAAGAGAAAAACAAGATGGAGACGAGAACTTTAAAAGGGACATATAAATAAAGATTGAGCGGATTCATGGTTGCATTATGATGAATGGTGAGCCATAGCTGCCACATCAAGTTTAACAGAGGGCAGCCAGACTTGGTCTCCGATGCCCTCATGATATGCAGCACATGATTGAGGGAGTGATAGATTAGCTGAGCCATCCACTCTTCTGGTGGATTAGGAACAATCAGACAGCATCAAAAACTTTTGAAAGTAAATGGTAATAAGGAAAATTTATCAAATGGAAATAAAAATGTTAACTGAATTGCAAAATATATTCTGTATCTTGTCAGATTACTGTGATCCCTGTAACCTCATCATTCAGAACAATCTTCTGTTCCTCATTTCCCAATCAAATGAGGAAAAATGTATTTAAATTGATCATCCAGATAATTTGCAACATCTTTTCATATATATATATTGCTCAGGCAGTATATTGTAGACTTAATTTACTGAAAAAGTGTTTTCCTATAAAGTTTTATCATGAAAATGCTCTGCACCATTGAAAGTTCAATTTAAATATTAATGGCATTGTGATGCTGAAATATGAATCTTTGTAGTAGAATGATGCAAACTCATTATAAAACGAAAGCAAAGTCACAACAGTATGTGAATGTTTGCATCTTGTTAAATTTCTCATTAATTTGGTGGGAATTTTAACTTTGCTAAATGTATTTTTTTAAACAATCCACTATAATATGTGCTTTTCAGTCATGACGGATTATTAATTAATGAAGTGATGACACAGTAATCAATCATAATGGAAAGGCAAGGGTGAACCGTGCTGCTTTCGGACAACAAACTCACTGGATATAAACGTGTTAATTGAAGTAGCCTAGCTCTGCAGCAAATGCTAGACTTTCCAGGCTATTTTATCTGCTTTGAACCTGGAACATGAAAGAGGTATTTATTAGAGGCTGCAGTTCATGCAACTTTGTTCAGTTTGTTCCTGGCCTGGTCAGAAGATGTCATTAGCCTTGCACTCCACTAAATAATGAGACTTAAGGGCTGTCTCATTGAACAAATCCAGCACACTTGTCTAATTTCAACTGCAAAAGGTCATAAAAGTTAAGTGTTCCAGCAGCAGACTGCTTCAGTGGTGATTTTCAAAGGCTTTTGTTCAGAGCTGATAACTTAGATTTAGAAATAGTAAAGTAATTGCAAAACAGTTTTTTTGGATTAAGATCATTTTTCTAGTTTCTGCATATTATACCATTTCCCAGGACATATCTTTGCACAGCTTCCTCATTGCAAGTTGTACTTAATTTTTACTGAAATTGTCTTCATTGTGTTCGTAGCAGAATCCTTTTCCAAACATTTATATGAGAATATAATAATAGATTCTGCTATGTAGGTAAAGGTACTAAAGATCATTTAAAATAATTGTTTTTTTCAAGAGACGAACATTTTATCACCCAAAATGAATATATGTTGCTTAATATATCAGTCAAATTTAACCAATTAATATCTTGACAGTCCAGACCATGTTCCATAATTTGTTTTCTTTGACATTGAAAAATGGTTAGGACCGTTGGTCAAAAAGGCTCTGATTCAGAAAATAATTTCAAATCTTTTCACTCAACTGGCACTATTCCTTATTCCAAAACAAACAATGCTTGTCGTATCTCTGATCTTGGTTATGATTTTAAAAAAGGACATCTAACATGAATTATGCCAGTTCTGTACTTGGAGTGTCAAAATTTCAGGCATTTGATTGATGTGTTGAATCCCCTGGCAGAATCCAGCATTTGCAAAAGAAGGAGAAAATTTGAATGTAAATAAGAAATGCACAGTGTTGGATGTATTCCTGGAAGTTTCTTTTCCATTACTAGCTAATCACGCAGTTACAGAACCTTTGCTGCCTAATCATATGACATTTGATCATTGTGTGATCAGTTCCTTCTTGAACATTTTATATACTCCACTGCGATATCTCCTCAAGGTATGCCTACTTTGAAGACGTTCTCCTCCTCTCTCCGAAGACAGTTTCACAGCCTCCTCTCTGACTGCCCCCCCTCTGTGATTCCCCTTTCCGTCCAGTCTGAAGAAGGGTTTTGACCCAAAACGTTGCCTATTTCCTTCACTCCATAGATGCTGCCGCACCCGCTGAGTTTCTCCAGCACTTTTGTCTACTATATATCCATCTATCTATCCAACTGAAATACAGTCGAAAAGGTACACGATCGCGCAACAATTCTAGGCCCATCTTAACTTGCCATTCACCTGGGGTGTGCACTAGCAAGGTTCATTCCATTTGACAAAATAATTTCCAAGTTAATCCCTTGATAAACTTTTATTTACTTTATACTGTTAACTGTGCTCCCAGTTGCTGGCCCATCAGCCGCGCCTGCGCAGTTTGGTGAGGGTTTCCGGGCCCACTATCTGCGTGTGCGCAGTTGGGGGAGGATTGCCAGGCCCACTGCCATTTTAAGATCATCATTTTGACTCGCGTCACAACGGGGATCTCTGGTGTCACAACGGGAAGCTGTCAGCCATGCCTGCGCAGTTGGGGAAGGGTTTAACAGTCAATGGCACGTTTGAATGCAGGAGTCGTGTCTGCACAGTGTGGGACCATCAGCCATGCCTGCGCAGTTGGGGGAGCATTGCTGGGCCTGGATCACTATTTTGACTGAATATCGTCTTGTGTATGGTTGAGTGGCAACATATTGCATTGGGGAGGGGGACCCAATGGGTCTGAGGGTCGTCTAGTATATGTAACTAAAAGACTCCTCTTGTATATATGTAGGTAGACAAAAACGCTGGAGAAACTCAGCAGGTGAGGAGCGAAGGAAACGACGTTTCGAGTTGAGACCCTTCTTTAGACTGATGTGAGGGTGGGGGGGGGGAGGAGAAGAAAGGAAGAGGCGGAGACAGTGGGCTGAGGGAGAGCTGGGAAGGGGAGGAGAAAGCAGGGGCTACCTGAAATTGGAGAAGTCGATGTTCATACCGCTGGGGTGTAAATTGCCCAAGCGAAATATGAGGTGCTGCTCCTCCAATTTGCGGTGGGACTCACTCTGACTTTGGAGGAGGCCCAGGACAAAAACGTTGATTCAGAATGGGAGGGGGAGTTGAAGTGCTGAGCCACCGGGAGATCAGGTATATATGTATGCATGTTCCCAAAATACAGCCAGAATGGTACACAATTTGAAATTACTGAAGGTCTCGAGGATCTCTGTCGTCACAACGATGACTCGCATGCGGTGTGCTGTATCAAGTTTAGTTTAATTTCACAAAGTGAATCACTTTAATAACTTTATAATCTGAACGGGACGAGATTCAATACGGCAGTCATGCCTGCGCAGTGCGCTTGCACTTGCCGGGCCCGTCAGCCGTGCCTGCACAGTGCGCTTGCACTTGCCGGGCCCGTCAGCCGTGCCTGCACAGTGCGCTTGCACTTGCCGGGCCCGTCAGCCATGCCTGCGCAGTTGGGGGAGGGTTTTCGGGCCCGGTATCCGCGCGTGCGCAGTTGGGGGAAATTTGAAAGAACTGAACGTCTCGAGGATCTCTGGCTTCACAATGGGGACCCAACGGGTTCACAGGTCTTCCAGTGTTAGTTAAAGTTGAATGGTACTTATGTCAAAACAATTGTTACAAATGTGTTTAGGCCAATTAAAAATGTTTTTGGCATTCAAAATATTCTACATGGAGTGGATCACCCTAAACCTAGCTAAGAAACAACTTTACCAAACCATTTCCTGAGAGCTCCTGCAAAGAGTTTCCATCACGTTTACATCCTAAGAAGTTGCCATTCAGCCCCAATGCTTCTGCTGCGCAGATATTTTCACTTTCAAATAGTTATTCTGTTAATTAAATGGTGCAGAGTTGCTGCCTCACAGCGCCAGAGATCCGGGTTTGATCCTGACTATGAGTGCTGTCTATATGGAATTTGTGCATTCTCCCCGTGACCTGCATAGGGTTTTTACGAAAACTCCGGTTTCCTCCCACACTCCAAAGATGTACAGGTTTGTGAGCTAATTGGCTTGGTATAATTGTAAATTGCCTTTAGTATGTGTAGGATAGTGTTAGTGTGCAGGGATTGCTGATCGGCATGGTCTCGGTGGGCCATCTATGATGGGAGAGGGTAACCCCCGTTCCCTAAAGAATTAGGACATCTAGGACGTTCTGCACATCTGTTGTTATACCTCCTCCCTCGACTCTGTCCAGGGTCCCCAATAGTACTTTCAGGTTAGGCAGAGCTTACAGTCTAGTGGTATTAATATTCATTGCTTTCACTTCAGGTAGCCCCGCATTCCCTCTCTCTCTATTCCTCCCCCACCCAATTTGCAGTAGCTTCTCATTATTACCCTACAAACAGCTAACATTGGCCTGTTTCATTTATCATCGTTACTTTTTTGCATATCTTTCATTCATTGTTCTTCATCTCTCCACATCACCGTCTATATCTCTCGTATCCCTTATCCCTAACTAGTCTAAAGAAGGCTTTTGACATGAAACATTAGGCAGGGATGCATTTATGATGGGAACCACAAACCCCTGGCATCTTGAATAGCTAGACTTCTAGTCAAATTGGGGAAGAGAGTTGAGGTTCATAATCATCTATTCCATACCACACAAGCTAGGAGTACAAAGAGATTGCAGCTTCCTAGAAGTAAATGGAATGGGTAGAATGAACACAAGGCAATTCCCCATCATGAGAAATAGGGAGAGGAGACCAGGGAAAAATCTCATTGAGATCAATAGATTTTTAGATGTTAAGGGAATCAAGGCAATGGGGTAAGTGCAGAGAAATACTGCAAAAGGTAAAAGATCACCAAACATAAACTGCTCATTCTTCTCATCATTTCTATTGCCTTTGGCATTGCTAATCACACAAACTTTCTCCAATGTATTTCTGCTGATATCTTCTGGTGGATAGGCTATTTCTCACCTTATTCCGCTCTTAGCCAGTCGGAAAATCATCTCTTCCCAACTAGTACTCTGGTGTCTCCTCCAAATCAATCCTTAGCCTCCTTTGATAGTGTAGCAATTTAATGACATCATCCAGAAACATATCACTTATTTATATTTACATAGAAACAGAGACCAATACAGCACAGGAACATCCCCTTTGGCCAGTAATGCCCATACCGAACATAATGCCGTTAAACTAATCTCCTCTGCCCGTTTGTGATCCATATACCTTCATTTCCTGTGTATCCATGTGCCTATCCAGAAGCTTTTTAAATGCCACTAGTGACCTCCACCACCACACCAGACAATGTGTTACAAGCATCCAACACTCTCTGTGTAAAAAACATGACCTTCATATCTCCTTTGAACTTTGCCCCTTTCACCTTAAAGCTATGCCTTTAAATCCTTTTGTATATTGATGACATTAAGTTATGCCTCATAACCACTGCTCTCAAACCATTTTGCTGCCTGCACAATGCCCTCTGATTGCTGAATTTCCATCTATGTATGAGTATACATTTTATCCAATGTACTATAGGGAAGTTCAATGCTCCTGGTTTCAATTCTGGTCACAAACTCTTTCACTACTTAATAGATCCATCACCTTCTCTAACAACTGACTGGAAAATAGCCAAACTGTTTGCAATCATGAAGCCATATGCTTTAGTTACCTCCAGATATGACTATTACAAGGCATTCTTGGATGGCCTCCCTTATTTTAACAACTGTAAACTTTGGGGTCTTTCTTACTAATGTTCTTATTAGTCTAATAATATTAGTCTTATTTAGTTAACACTAATGTTTTTAGTGTTAACTAAGATGTTAACACTAACATCTTGGTGTTCAATGTGAACACCTCAACATTCAAGAGAGGTGTTCACATTGTCCTACATTAGTTTCCAGATAAACAATGCCTTCATTTAAAAATTATCATTCCCATTTTCAATTGACTCTTTATCCGTTGAACCCCATTCCATACCTGCAACCTTCTCCATCCAGCTGTACAACTTCTGAGACTTCTGCAGCAGATCAATTCTAGCCTGTTGTGCATTCCAGATTTTAATTGCTTCATCGTTGATGGCTGTGGCTTCAGCTGCCAAGGCACCAAAACCACTCCTTCATTTTACCATCTCCCTTTCTTCCTTCAAGGATATTCACACTTATTAAACCTGCTTCTTTGATCTATCCTTTGGCCATCTGTCCTGATACCTCCTTATGTGATGCCGAGTTCATGGTCTCTTTGATAATTGCTCGCAAAGCTCCACATGACTGTTAAAATTTTCAATTTTCAAATGTGACGTTGATAAAAATGTTGACCAATTTGTTTTTGTTTAGGAAATTCTCTTTTGAAATACATTGAAGAGTATCTGGCTGAAAATAATCCTTCCAGGTAATGATAATGCTGGAGATGGCAAGCAAATTAATTGTTATTCCTCCAAAGCTACATCCAAATTAACCACATTACCAAATGAGTGCAATATTTAACATAATTGAGTTTTAATTTTGATGATAATGCAAAATGGGTCTCATGAATGCAGTCGCTCACTTTAGGTTTCCTCCAATTAAAATGAACAGAACAGAAAATTGGGCAGTGTGCATCTTTACTGCTTCATCCAAGTGGAAAACACTCATGGCATTTGACAACAGACACTAAATTAACAAAGGTTTATTTTCATTTAAAAAGTTGAAATGAAGTGTTTTTCATGACAATGCCAGCCTGCTCGTTGAGATACATAACAGCTATATGTCAGCTCTGCAATGCGTACTGTGTTTTTTATGGGAGCTGTCTGGCCTGGAACTGCACCCAGCGCTACTTCAGGAAATCTGTTTTGAGAATCATTAGACATTCATATGTGTGTGATCCATGTCTGCGGCAGACTCTGGAGAAGCTGGACAGGAAATTCAACGACAGAAGCAGAATTGAACAAAAGATTAGCACCCAATTTCCCTGTGCATATCATCCCTTTTTTTTCACATGCTATTTACATAGCTCACACAAGAAGACTTCTTCGCAGGTTAGGATGTATGAGTTTGACAGTCTGTGTTTGCAGTGTTTTGTTTCCTTCTAACCTGTGGATTTCCCAATAATCTGTAGTAAGCAATGTTCCCAGGGTAAAGAAACTTTTCAAATATCAATTCACAAAGTTAACACTGCACAGACCAAGTGCATGAATATCAGATAAATAGTACTGAAGTGTCGATATTGTAGGACTGAATTGTGAACTAACACAAGATGATAACCAGACCTACATTCACCAAATCCATTAAAGTAATTGTAAACTTTCTGAATTGGCTATCACTTAGTTGGGCAAATGCTCTTTGCTCATTATCTTCCAGAGTGTTCATTCATCACGATAATTTCTTAATTTTGCCTTTTTTTCCTTCCTTGGTTTTTCACTTGCAACCACTGATAATTCAATTCAAGATCATCAGCGAAGGATTCCCCGTTTACTTTATGTAACTGCATTTCATTTAAAGCAAAACGCTACTTCCTTATGTTCAGCTCCTGTAAGCTGCTGTGATGTAAAATGACCTTCCACCCACAACTTTCAGTTTATCTTACCAATCATTCAACAGTGATCCATAGTCACAGTTAAAAAAAACCAAAAGTGCTAATCCTTTCCTTAAAAGGTGAAACAGAAATGCCCTTTTAGTTTAGCAAAATAGATTGTTATGACTGGTATCTTCTCAATGAGGTGTCAGCTATCAAAGGTTTTGGTACACAGTTTTGCATTTTACAAGTTAATCAAATGGCTTAGGAGTAACAGAATATATCCAGCAATGCATAAAAGATTAATGTTCTGTGTAATTCCCCTGAACAGCAGCTTTATTGTTATTGGAAAATCATTTTGAAAAGGAATTTCCTGCATTTCCCCACTTTCTTTGCCTGTACTCCCCTTATCCTGCCTTCCTATTCAATTAAATATATGTTGTTTGTTTTGGTCTCTTTTTCTTGGATTTTTCTCTCCTTATTTCTCTTTCCAACTTGTTTTTTGACTTTTGATTTCCCCCTCATTTCAGCTCAGGCTTTATACCCCTCGGAAATGTGCAGGATTTTTAAATATATATTTTTAAAATGACATTAGACAAATGGCACCAGTATAGAGTCAGATATGAAAGGTTAACCCATCCTCTTCCATGTCAGAAATGTCGAGGATATTAGGAACAATCCCAGGTGTTAGATTCACATTTCTGACTTTTAGAATCCTTGTTCTCAGTCTTTTATTTCCTACCTACGATTGGTTATTATTCAAAATACATATTTAACTAATAATAACAATGGATGGAAAAATTGGTAAATTAGTGGCTGCAGCTTACATCAATACGGAATATGTTTAACTCGATGAACCTCTGGTGAGATTGCTGAGATTGACTTCAAGTACTGAATCCAAACTGTGTTCTGGATATTATAAATGAATAACTTTTACTCTTAGGTTTTTCTTGCTGAGCAATATCATCAGCTGTACACAATGCATTCTTAATGGATTGGCATGGACTGTGCATATTTTGATTTAATCTCCAGAAATAAAATCTATTTATTGGTTTACCCCAGATACAGTATCTATGCATTCCTTTTTCAGAATCTATGCCATATATCATTTGTACTGGGATGATTATAGAATGTTCTAAAAGCAATGAACCCAGTAAACTCACCATAATTTTTTTTACTTTTTTTTTTGCATCTCTAGATTTTGTTTGTCATAAATACACCCACTCTATCCATGTTTTCATTAATGTGTGCACATTTTTTTGCACCTTACTTGTAAATCATCAGAGGCTCTATATCTTTTCTATAATATACAACACTACTCAGTATGCAATACTCCATGGTCTAAAGAAGGGTCTCGACCCGAAACATCACCCATCCCTTCTCCCCAGAGATGCTGCCTGTCCCACTGAGTTGCTCCAGCATTTTGTATCTACCTCCATGGTTCAATATAGGTTCAGAATATCTTCCATCATTTTCAATGCTATCCTTATAAAAGGAAAATTGTTTCTTTTTAAATGGCTTTCCTAATTGACTCCCTGGTCAATTTGTCCCTCCCACCCAAACAACCCCCTCCCCTGGTACTTTCCCTTGCAACCGCAGGAAATGCTACACTTGTCGCTTTACATCCCCCCTTGACTCCATCCAAGGACCTAAGCAGTCTTTCCAGGTGAGGCACAGCCTCAAACCTTATCTATTGCATCCGCTGCTCTAGGTGTCAACTGCTCCACATCGGTGAGACCAAGCGCAGGCTAGGCGATCGCTTCGCCCATCACCTCCGCACAGTCAGCAATAACCAACCTGATCTCCTGGTGGCTCAGCACTTCAACTCCCCCTCCCATTCCAAATCTGACCTTTCTGTCCTGGGCCTCCTCGATGGCCAGAGTGAGTCCCACTGCAAATTGGAGGAGCAGCACCTCATATTTCACTTGGATAGTTCCCCCCCCCCCCCCCCCCCCCCCCCCCCCCAGCGGTATGAGAATTGACTTCTGCAATTTCAGGTAGTCCTTGCTTTCTCCCTACTTCCCCTCCTCAACTCTCCCACAGCCCACTGTCTCCGCCCCTTCCTTTCTTCCTCCCGCCCCCACCACCACATCAGTCTGAAGAAGGGTCTCGACCTGAAACGTCACCTATTCCTTCACTCCATAGATGCTGCCTCACCCGCTGAGTTTCTCCAGCATTTTCGTCTTCCTAAGTTCTGGCATTACAATTACTAATTGGTGCATTGGTACTGAGATTGTTTTGTTCCTTTACCACCTAGATCACACCTTCCAAGTAATGTCATAGAATCACATGGCACATAAATGGACTCTTCAGTCCACCAAATGTATACCAGCCATCAAGCATCCATTTCAACTAATTCTACAGAAATCCCATTTTATTTTCCACACATTGCCAACAAGACCCCCAGAGTTTGACACTCATCTACACACAAAGGATAATTTACAGAAGTCAATTAATCTACTCATCCACAAGACTTTGTGATGTAGGAGGAAACCCACGCAGCCACAAGGAGAACGTGCAATCTCCACAAGGCAACACTGCAGGTCAGGATTGAACTTGGGTCCTGGAGGTGTGGTGCAGCAGCTCTGTTAGCTGTGTCACTATGCCGCCCTGTTTACTTTGCTTACTTTCTACACATAGATTTGACAATGTTACACCCTCAAGCCTTAATTATATATAAACAGTTTCAGTAGACATGAATCCTGAGAAGCCACTTGGGTACCAAAAGAAACTGGGCAATTGCAACACCAAGAAGCAATCAGTTGATACATTAAAAAAATATCTCAAACACTTTTCACTATTATACCAATTCTCTAATATGGACAACAATATGGACATATTGAAGGCAGATAATAATCTGATATCTAAAAACATAAATCTACTTTGTACTATCATATGTTTCTATATATTGTAACCAAAACTACATTTGATATGTGGTTTAATTAGTTGTGAGGCACGCTGGAGTGTCCTGAGTTAATGAACAGTTCTATAATAAAGCTGGATTTTCTTAATATAGGCTGTGGGCCGAGGAGCTTTATTCTGCAGTTTCGTGACCCAAGTCACCAAACTACATGAAATTTTCACATATTGTGTAAAAAAATTTATATAAATCACCCCTGAAACTCGATATGAAGAAGACTTGCACATTTTTATTAAATTAGAGAAAAAACGTAAAATTTTTGGGTCATTTTTAGTCCAATCAACGCACGTTTAACATTGAGTTGTCTGCTAGTTGGCCAATCACGCTCTTTGTTTCAGGTTAGCACACAAAATGGCTGAGGGGGCTTCACAGATACCTGTTTTACTGGAGATTCCGATTTGTTGTTCTGTGGAATAAATGTCGTGGAAACTTGCAGCAGGTAATTGTATTTAGTGGGAAAAGCATTAAAAAGGCTGAAGAAAGTGCTGCTAAGTTGAAGAAGTGGAAGAAAGCCTTGAAAGCAAAGTCGCTGCCGATGTGTTGGAACACAGAGATTAAGACAGTCAGGAACCAACATTAACTAAAAGGTAAGATCTAAAGTCTGAATTTATGAAAATTTATCTGTATGGAGTTTAATTAATTTAATTGCACCCTTTTATAATGTGAATAAATTAATTCATTCACTTACTTCATTCATTCACTTACTTAATTCATTCATGAAGTTGAGGGCCTAAACTTTATGTTTCCAAAACACAGTAAATTAAACATTGTCACTAATGCCAACCTGTAATAAGTCTTTTACAGCTAATCTCAGAGCTGCCTGCGAAAATTTACCGGGAAAAAAGTGCTCCGATCGAAGGACATAGGTACTCGCGGTAAAGTGAAGCCGCGGTCTCAATTAAAAAGCGGCCAATTCGCGAACGCGGAGCCGCGGGTCATCTCCGCGGGCGGGAAGGCTGTACATAGTGCCATCTATAGCGGTCGTTATCAGACCCCGACAACGGGAAAAAAACCTGAGGGAAATTGATCGCTATTTATAGGCTTCCATTGCAGTGAGAAATGGTCAGAAATGGTCAGATAACCCTCCGTTTTTTTCCCATTGTCAGGGGTCTGATAAGCCCCCTCAGCCATTTTGTGTGCTAGCCTGAAACAAAGCGCGTGATTGGTCAACTGGCAGACAACTCAATGTTAAACGTGCTTTGATTGGACTAAAAATTACCCGAAATGTTTCCGGTTTTTCTCTAATTTAATAAAAATGTGCAAGTCTTCTTCATATCGAGTTTCAGGGGTGATTTATATTAATCTTTTTACACAATATGTGAAAATTTCATGTAGTTTGGTGACTTAGGTCACAAAATCCTATTTCTAGACACATTTTTGATGCTCGGCCCACAGCCTAATACTTTTAAAACTTTATTTAAATTACACCATCTGTGACACATTCAATGACAGAGTTATTGAGTAATGCAGCATGGAAACAGGCCCTTCGCTCCAACTTGTCCATGCCAACCAAGATGCCTGCGTCAGGCTCATATCCCTCTAAACCTTTTTACTTAATATGTTTTAAAAATCTATCTTCGGATAAAATGTAATTAAATTTTGGAAAATGTGAATGTAAATTAGGATAGAAATGTATTTTAGAAGTTAGGCACGAGTTAAATATAGTGGGAAATTTGGATTAAGATAGGATGAGCAAACTGCTTGTGTCAAGTTTATTAAAAAACTCAAAAATCATAATTATCATCTTCTAACTTGTTATCAGATCTAAATAATGAACAAATTGCACAAATATGTGACTGGATAATAATACTGATTATATTACTGATCAATCAACAATGTCAGTTATCAGTGTAAAGTTTGGGTCATGATTTCTGATCAATACTAATGCTTTGAAACGTAAAAACAATGAGTAGACATTCTGTTTCTTAGCTGTCTGCAGAAGTGGGCTCAAGCCAAAGTGACCTAACTTTATTTATTTATTATTTTAATTGAGTGTGGTAGTCATATGTGATATCTATATTACTAAAAGTCTGATCTTGACCACTTCCTGTTGTTCTGTATATTGATTTTAGAAAACGACGCTGCCACTTACGGCTGTGATTTTTGGCCATCATACGCAGGGTACCCCTCCGCTGCGCAGGACAAGAGGATTTTTCCCATCGATGAAAAATAAAAGAGTTATTAACGTTGAAAAAATGTTGAGATTCTCACTCATGAAGTGTTGAGTGTTTCAGTCAGTCTCTGCAAGATGGGGGAGCGAGAGGGTCACATTTCTCAGTCTGAGCTGTGAATAATACTGAACACTTGTCTACTAAACTGTGAGTGGTTTTACTGACCTGTCAGTGCCCTTAATGTGGTTTGAAAATATAGCTTGAAAATGAAAATGCTAAAGCTGTGTTGCTTTTGGTTTGGAAATGCTAAAGCTGTGTTGCCTTTGGTTTGGAAATGCTAAAGCTGTGTTGCCATTGGTTTGGAAATGCTAAAGCTGTGTTGTCTATTTAAAGTTGCCTTGCTTAATTAAAGTTGCCTTGCCTAATTAAAGTTGCCTTGCCTAATTAAAATTGCCTTGCCTTCTATATAATTAAAAGTTTAATCTTGACCACTTCCAGTTCGAGCTTTATATTAATTTTAGAAAAAGACACTGCCACATATGGCTGTGATTTTGGGCCATCTTACTCAGAGTCCCCCTCCGCTCATCAGGTGCTGAGGATTTTTCCCATCAATGAAAAATAAAAGAATTATCAGTGTTTAAAAAATGTTGAGATTATCTCTCCTGTCAGTCACGTCATGAAGGCCACGCCCCTTCTGGTGGGTGGGGGGGAGGGACTATTAAACCCAGAAGTGTGGCGTGGCTCAGTCTCTGCAAAATGGAGGAGGGAGAGGTCACGACTTGCTGTCTTTAGTGGTCTAGCACCTTGCTTGAAATGGCATGAACCAGCACTTGAATTTGGTGGCCTTGCATCCTGCTTGAAATGGTAAGAAGCTGCACTTGAATTTGGTGGTCTTGCACCCTGCTTGAAATGGAATTTCAAGGAAAAGCCGTGAGTCAATTGCCAGCCCACCAGCCATGAGCGTGTGAGCTGCCAGCACAACAGATTTGAGTAACTGAGCCGCCAGCCCAATAATCCATTTGGCCCACAATATCCATACTAGCATTCTGAAAACCAGTCCCTTCAGCCTACGACACCCATACTAGTGCTCCAGAAAGCCCCCCCCCCCCCCCCCCCCCCCCCCCCCCCCCCCCCCCCCCCCCCCCCCCCCCCTGCTGGAGAGGTGGAATATTGAATTGGGGGACCAGCCCTCCTGTGTGATGCTGGGACCCTAGGGACAATTTACATTTATACCAAGCCAATTAACCTACAAACCTGTTGTCTTTGGAGTGTGGGAGAAAACCGAAGTTCTCGGTGAAAACACATTCGGTCATGGGGTGAATGTACAAACTCTGTACAGACAGCACCTGTAGTCAGGATCGAACCCGTGATTCGTGATGGTTTATCATATATGATAAAAGGAAGGAATGTTAATCCTGGCTAAATTGGAGCAGCCATGGTATTCAAATTGAGTAAGGGCTGATGTACTGCTAGGCCATTTTGGTCAAGTTAAATGTGCCTTTGCAGAAAGAGACAAGCTGCTGAATAGTGCCAGTTTGTCTGTGGCCGAGATGAGAGCTGCAGAGAAAGAATGGGACATCTGCAGAAGTCTTACAATGAGGTGTAAAATGCATGGAACTAATTGGGTCAATGCAAACCAGATATACATAGTTTTAATAATGTTGCAAAGCTGTGTTTGGATAGTTGTTGTTTGGTTGAAATGTTAAGCTTTGTCTGGGTAGCCTGAATCTCCTAAACTATGCTCCTAAATTATGCCACTAAATACTCGCCAACCATACTGCAACATACAAAATTCACCTGTTTTCACCTCACTGGTCTGAAATAAAAATGTGTAGGTTTCATTAAACCTAACTCCGCTGTGAAAATTACAAGTACTGGATCACATATGAGTACCAGGTGCCTGACACATAAAATAATTGACTGGAAGTGGAATCTACAAGTTCTACATTTGAAGACACAAGAGATAGCAAATGCTAGAATATCGAGAAAAACGCACAGTGCTGGAGAGTTGATTCTTTTGGAAAAAAGGTCCCAACGCAAAATGTGGTATGTCCAATTCCCTCCCCAGATGCCGACTGAACCATTGAGTTCCTCCTACACTTTGTGTTATGTTCTCATTTTATTCCCCACTTATCTCCCTGCAAATTTGTGAAAATGAGCTACTCATATAGAAAAGGATTAAAGTTGACTACTGCAATATTAAAAATATTGAGGTTTGAGACACTTTCTAGCACATGGGATGTGCAATAGTTAATAAGATTGAAGCTATAACGTTGAACATAGATGGTGGTGGCACACTACACATATAATTATTTAAATAAAGTGGCTCACTTTGTAAATGTTGCAGTAGATAGATTGACAAAAATAGACAAGTCTATTTTTAAAATAATACTAAATCTGTTACATCTAAAATTACTATTGCAGTTTTGCATGCATAATTGTTTTTGATTGAAATAATGCATCATATGTTTAGTAGGTGTTATTTATCAAAACTGAGAAAGTGCCAATCTCTGAATGCTGCTTAATATGAATTTCTTTGAAATCTTCTAAATGTATTTTATTTTGAATCCTCAAAACAGAATAAATATGTTTGAAAAGGTGCAATGGAGCATTTTTACTGACTATGGTTGGTATATTTGCTGTGAAAATACTTATTTATTCTTTTGCTCCCTTTTGCATACAATATGATCTCTTTTTTCCTCCAATGTGAACAGAACATCACAGAATTGATCTGCATTATATAGAATTTTAATCATATGAATACACTATTTCGTTTCCAAACTCTCAAAACATGTTAGCACTGTTCTACTGTTATACATTCTCTAAATGGAGTGTTAAATGATCATTAAATATTTCAATTTGCCTGGAGATTTTTTCTGTAGATGCATATGAATATTTAATAATAATAATAATAATAACATCCTTTATCAGTTTGAATAAAGCCCTTGGAAGGCTTATTGGAGGAATGGAATTGTTCGGACAGTGTTTTAAACTTTACTTAGCCCAGGATTCCTCTAAAGACATTGCCTTTGCCTGCAATAGCCCCATGAAGAGGAGACAGTAAGAGACATTAAATGTTATTATACAGGTGAAGCAAGTGATTTATGTCTACAGGGTCTACAGATTGCGGGAACAAGTGCCAGGTTTGTCAATCTGAATGCACACAATGCTTTGTACATCAGGAATGTTACAGTCTCCAGGTGATATCTTCCCATGTCAGTTTTCCATTACCATATGGTTACTGACTCAGTCTGAAAGATAATCTGCAGCTTTCCCTTAGCTGAGTTCTTTTTCTGACAATTCTGAGACTAAATTATTTACAATAAGGGATAGCAAATGGAAACAGAAAAAAAACATGTGTTTTGGAATAATAGAAAGCAGATCACACATATTTTTTAAATATTCTTCCTTCATATTTGCCAAGCCTGTTCCTGTTTGGTCATTAACACATAAGGAATTAATCATGAATCCTATTAAAGTGGATCTTCAAAGTAATGTTACTAAGTCCTAGGTCTTCCTTCTAAACAAAAAGAAAGATTCTATTAATCACTCTAACTTAAGAAGAAGCAATTCCCTTCACATTCAGTCCGGGACCAAGTGACCAAGGTGTACTTAAAGGGATTCTGCTCCCTCTAGCAATGAATTATCAACTGCTGTTCATAATGGCCATTTATAACATTTTTGGTTGCAAATATATTTTCCCTTTTTATATTAGAATGAGGGAAATCAAACCATTAGATTTCTCAGGTGAGTGATGGTTCACATTTATAGACCTCATTTGACGGGGTACTTATTTTGGATCAGCCTTGATCATATTGAATGGTGGTACTGGCTCAAAGGGCTGAATGGCCTACTCCTGCACCTACTGTATTTTCTATGTTTATAAGTCCTTGTCATTGTAAAATGGACTTTTTTTAATTTAGATTTTACAAATTCTAAATGAAGGATCCATTCCACAAGTGGAGGATATAATTTGTCTTATTGCACACTTCTTTATTTTTATACTTTTCGTTAAGCATTTAGGAGCATTTTACAGTGCAATAAAATAATAGGGAGAACAAAAATCCCACTGAGAAATTAGGAGAATGTTTTCCTGTAGAAGGCTAAAAGAAACCTAGAAATATGTCCAAAATTTATGAATAGCTAAACCTTCAATAGCTAATCACTTTTACCATTATTTCCAGCACAAGGCCTCTATACTGAACTTATTTTCAATTTGAATATTTTTTCCTTCTATGTTAGGCTATGTAATTCTTCCAATGTTCCAATTAGTTCCAAACTAATTAATCATCAATTCCAAAATATAGCTTGTTAGGCCAATCATGGGACTGTGGGTGGAGATAACAGGATGAAGCATTATGTTGCTTTCTGGCCAATGTTTGGAAGACTTACCAGGTCTGAGCTTTTGACAAGTAAAATATTGCACGATTTGTGTCACCAAATATATATTTCACATTGCAAAGTACATTTTTATTAAACTGAAATGCTGAATATGGTGTGTATACTGGTCAGCTATTATGCAGGTGTTTTTAATGTTCCAGATAACTATTAGAAGTTAATAGTTACTCGTTGTCTCAACCAGGCAAATATCCATATAAATTGATCTCACACCATATTGACATTTGATTTTAAATTTGCACTGATTAATTATCCACGTTATCTCACAAAAGCATTGTGGAAATATTTTGTCCTTCTCTCCAGTTTTCCAGAAGCTATTCCTGAAGTTTCTGTTTAATCATCATTAAAACAGCATAAGAGGAGAAGGCCAAAATATAATTGGAAATACAAGAAACTGCAGATGCTGGCATCTGGAGCAAACACAAGGTGCTGGAGGAATTCAATGGGTCAGGCGGCATCTGTGGAGGGAAAGAGATAGAAAGTGGCTCTTTCTACCAGCAATCTTCTCTCTACTCCATCAGTCTAAAGAAGGATCCCAATGTGAAATATTGCTTTTCCTTTACCTCCACCGATGTTACATGACTCGCTGAAGTCCTCTAGCACTTTGCGTATTGCCCAGAGTATAATTGGTTTAGAGCAACAAAATGTTGAGTGATTGAACAGAATTTTTATGGTAATGCACTTGACCACTTTCATTTCTCTAGTGTGTAAAAAAAGACTGCATTGGTAATAACAAATTCAGTTAATTGAAAGGAGTACAAATAAATCAGTTTATCTTGATATAAATATTCCCAAGCACAGGACATTGCAAAAGAAAGGAGGAGACAAAAAGGAAGGTGTTGCATCCCCTGCACTCAAAAAGGACACAGGATATTTGGGTCTAAACCTGGGTGTTTAATCTAAATGCTGAAAAGAGAGTGTAAAGGGATGTTTCTGGCATCACGTTACAAAGATGGGAGATAGCAGAGGATGGTCAATTAAATGTAAAAATCGGTTGAATGAATAATGATGGTAAGGAAATGGCATTGCAGTTCACTAGGGGGGGGAAATGGGACGGAGAAGCAGATATATGGGGAAAAAAATGGTTCAGACTGGAGGTGAATCCTTGGGTGAGGAAAAAGGAATACAATGGAAAGCTAATGGAATGTTGGCCTTCATAACAAGAGGATTTCAGTATAAGAGTAAAGGGGTTCTTCTGCAGTTGTATAGGGCTCTGGTGAGACCACATTTGGAGTATTGTGTACGGTTTTGGTCTCCTAATTGAGGCAGTGCAGCGTAGGTTCATGAGATTGATCCCTGGGATGGTGGGACTGTCATATGAGGAAAGATTAAAAAGACTAGGCTTGTATACACTGGAGTTTAGAAGGATGAGGAGGAAAATCTTATAGAAACATATAAAATTATAAAAAGGACTGGACAAGCTCGATGCAGGAAAAATGTTCCCAATGTTGGGCGAGTGCAGAACCAGGGGCGACAGTCTTAGAATAAAGGGGAGGTCATTTAAGATTGAGGTGAGAAAAATGTTTTTCACCCAGAGAGTTGTGAATTTATGGAATTCCCTGCCACAGAGGGCAGTGGAGGCCAAATCATTGGATGGATTTAAGAGAGAGTTAGATAGAGCTCTAGGGGCTAGTGGAGTCAAGGAATATGGGGAGAAGGCAGGGGTTATTGATACGGGATGATCAGCCATGATTACAATGAATGGCGGTGCTGGCTCGAAGGGGTGAATGGCCTCCTCCTGCACCTATTTTCTAAATTTCTATGTCGTAAACACTGAAATGGAACATAGAATTATCAAGAGAGATGTGAGAGGGACACAAATCCCCGTCGAAGAAGGGCTTTTACAGTATATAATGCAGTGTTGGTGGAAGTGTGCTAAAGTAGCAAAGTGAAACAGTGAATTGCCTTTAATTCATATTAGTCAAAAATGAAAATAGAGAGGGGGGGGCAGAAAATATAGAGATAGATGATGGTGAGGAATTTGTTCCACACTCACCTTAGTCTCAAAGTTAGTCCTCTTTAAGAAAAAAAAGTTCTTGTAGAAACAGTAAAAGTATGTTAAACTTGGAAACCAGGCAAACTTGAATGATTTGTAGCACATATTTAACCCTCTCAATATGTAAGCACATGAAAGTAGTAGGAGCGGGCCAATTTGTTGGGAGACCGCTGATCAGCAAATCTAAAGTGTACAGGATCTACACCTGGGGGAAAATAATGATCTATCGCGATTTCCTTTTAGGATTTCCAGCAGCACAGTGAAAGCAGATTTTGAATGCTCATGATATGTGCAGACTCCTTGCTGATGAGAGATTTAAGAAATTACCAGCCTTTACAGAGTCAGAATTGAGCCCAGTGAGATACTGAGTAACAGGACAAAAATTGGAAAGTACCATAATGACACTTCGTTTTGGCTAGAATCCACAGCCAAATGATGCGTTGGACTTTTGTTCACTGCTTATGGTATTACTTTGTCAAATTTAATTATATTTGAAGGATTCATCAAAAAGATATTCAAGATGTATTCAAAATAAGGTTAGATAGATGTATTCAAGAGAGAGTTAGATCTAGCTCTTAGGACTAATGGAATCAAGGGATATGGGGAGAAAGCAAGAACGGGGTACTGATTTTGGATGAACAGCCATGATAATATTAAATGGCGGTGCTGGCTCAAAGGGCCAAATGGCCTACTGCATCTATTTTCTATATTCCAGTTATGTGCAAGTGAAATCATCTCGAGGGTAACTTTCTATGATGTATCAAAATAGGGCAGGACCTATACAGTAAATGGTAGAGCCCTGGAGAGTGTTGCAGAACAGAGAAATCTGAGTGTACGGGTGCATAGTTCACTGAAAGTTGGGAATCAGGATGATTGGGTGTTGAAGAAGATTCAACACTTGCCTTCATTGGGAAGGGTATTAAGTACAAATATTGAGACAGTCAAAGCGTCATAGAGTCTTCTTTTTCTTCTTATGTAGAGCGAGCGCAGCCTAAAGTTGTAAGACAACTTGTTCTATGATGTTATTTGATTGTGCATGCCAGGTTGATTGCATTCGTCGAAACAGGGCGGACCATGTGAAGGTTGCAATCTCCCACCCCAGTCATAGAGTGATAAGGTGTGGAAACAGGCCCTTTGGACCAACTTGCCCACATCGGCCAACATGTCCCAGCTACACTAGTCCCACCTGCCTGCGCTTGGTCCTTATCTCTCCAAACCTGTCCTATCCATGTACCTGTCTAACTCTTTCTTAAACATTGGGATAGTCCCAGCCTCAACTACCTCCTCTGGAAGCTTGTTCCATACACCCACCAACCTTTGTGTGAAATAATTACCCGTCAGATTCCTATTAAATCTTTTCCCCTTCACCTTGAACCCATGTCCTTTGGTCCTCGATTCCCCTACTCTGGGCAAGAGATTCTGTGCATCTACCCGATCTATTCCTCTCATGATTTTAACCTCTATAAGATCACCCCATCATCTTGCTGCGCTCCAAGGAATGGAGACCCGGCCTACTCAACCTCTACCTATAGCTCAGACCCTCCAGTCCTGGCAACATCCTCGTAAATCTTTTCTGAACCCTTTCAGCTTGACAATATCTTTCCTATAACATGGTTCCCAGAACTGAACACAATACTCTAAATGTGGTCTCACCAATGTCTTATACAACTGCAACATGACCTCCCAATGTCTATACTCAGTACTCTGACTAATGAAGGCCAAAGTACCAAAAGCCTTTTTGACCACCTTATCTACCTGCGACTCCACCTTCAATGACCATGCACTTTTATTCCTATATCCCTCTGCTCTACAACACTCCCCAGAGCCCTACCATTCATTGTGTAGGTAATGCCCATGTTAATCTTCCCAAAATGCAACACCTCAAAATTTTCTGCATTAAATTGCATGAACCATTCATGAGCCTACCTGGTCAATTGATCAATATCCTGCTACAATTTTTCACAATCATTTTCACTATCTGCAAAACCACCAACTTTTGTATCATCAGCAAACATGCTAATCTTGTCCTGTATGCTCTCATCCAAATCATTGATGTTGATGACATGCAGAAATGGATCCATCACCGAACCTTGAGGCACACCATCGATGGTGGAAAGGGTCACTTCAAATTCCTGGGCGTACATATTTCCGAAGAGAACTTCAAGGGTCACTTCAAATTCCTGGGCGTACATATTTCCGAAGATCTTTCCTGGTCCCAGCACACTGATGCAATTGTAAAGAAAGCACATCAGCACCTCTACTTCCTGAGACGATTACAGAGAGTCGGTATGTCAAAGGGGACTCTCGCGAACTTCTACAGGTATAAATGGGATTGTGGGTCCCTATCCTACCCCTTCCAAAGTCCACAATCAGTTCCTTGGTTTTGCTGGTGTTGAGAGCCAGGTTATTGTGGTGGCACCATTTGGTCAATCGGTCATTCACACTTCTATACTCTGACTCGTCACCATCAGTGATACGTCCCACAACAGTGGTGTCGTCAGTGAAATTGATGATGGAGTTCGCACTATGCCCGGCTACGCAGTCATGAGTTTAAAGCATGGGGCTGAGCACGCAGCCATGAGGTGCTCCCGTGCTGATTGTTATCGAGGATGACACATTTCTACCAATACGGACAGACTGTGGTCTGTGGATGAAGAAGTTGAGGATCCAATTGCAGAGGGATGCGCAGAGACCCAGATCTGAGAGCTTGGTAACCAGCTTGGAGGCGATGATGGTATTAAATGCCGATCTGTAGTCAATGAATAACAGCCTGACATTTGAGTTTTTGTTGTGCAAGTGGTCCAGAGCCATGCTAACTATGCTGACTATTGCTAACCAGCCCTTGCCCATTCAAATGCCTGTATAACCTATCCCTCAGAATACTCTCTAGTAACTTTCCAACTACAGATGTTAAGCACACTGGCCTATAGTTCCCAGCATTTTCCCTGTAGCTCCTTGTGAATAGAGGCACAACATTTACCACCCTCCAGTCTTCCAGCACCTCTCCTGTATTTAAGGACGACTTGTAAATTTCAACCTGGGCTCCTGCAATTTCCTCTCTAGTTTCCCACAATGTCATAGAAACATAGAAATTAGGATATATCGATGCAGCTGTAAAGACATTGGTGAGATCACACTTGGAATTCCGTGTGCACTTCTGTTAGCCAAGCTAAAGGAAGGATGTATAGTTGGAAAAGAGATTCACCAACTATGTTGCCAGGACTTATCAACTTGAATTATAGGGAGAGGTTGGATAAATGGAACTTTTTTCTTTAGAGCGTAGGAGTGAGGGTCAATCTTATTGAGGTACAAAGGATCATGTGGGGCATTGATAAAGTGAATGCTTACAGTCGTTTCCCCAGGGTAGAGGTTTCTAAAACTAGAGGGCATAGGCTTATGGTGAGAGGGGGCAGATTTTAAACAGATCGCATGGAACCTCTTTTTCATTCAGATGGAAGGCTCTATGAGCTGCCAGAAACTATATAAGCAGATACAATTACGACTTTCAAAAGACATTTGATCATAGATATGTGAACAGGCAGGATTTGGAAGGAAATCAGCCAAATTAAGAAAAATGGACCTAGCCCACAATGCCAGCTTGAACGGCATGGACATGCTGGGCCAAAGGGCAGGATTATATGCTGCAGAGCTTTATGACTCAATGGCATCATCATGCAAGGAAATGGAGCTGCCATCTACTGTATGCAGTTCTATCAACTATCAAAACCATTAACATTACTTGGCAACAACAACCTGTGCCTTTAAGAACAAACACACATAGCATTACAAACTGCTTCCGAATTGTACTTGGTGTGAGATCAGGATTATCTGGGTGGCAGAAAACTGATTCATCCAGGGTGCAATTTAAATTCAAAGGAAATAAATGCATCTGTATTGTTCCTTCCAGTAAATCAGGATATTCCAAACCCCATTAAACCCAATAAAACCCAATAAAATACATTTGAAGTTTTGTTAATGTTGAATCACAACAATGTGATAATGACAAAATAGCCTATTTTAATGAGGCTAAATGAGGGATAAGTTGTTACTTTGCACAACTAAATCTTCCTTTACTCCCCTATCATTGAATCCACTCGAGTGAATCAATTGCGTGAGTTTAACATCCCACCAAAAGATGGCTTTGTTGAGATTACAGCAATTGTAGAAAATTGCAGTTTGTGTTTCTTGAATGGGCCTTAAACCTATAGTAAGCAGACTGTGCCAATGCAGTCTGCACGGTCTGGTGCATCCTCCTGAAACACTTATATGACGACCCTTTAAAAGTCCAGTGGAATTGTCATTTACATAGAAACATATAAACATAAAAAATAGGTACAGGAGTAGGCCATTTGGCCCTTCAAGCCAGCACCACCATTCAACATGATCATGGCAGATCATCCAAAATCAGTACCCCGTTCCTGCTTTTCCCCATATCCCTTGATTCCTTTAGCCCCATGAGTTATATCTAACTCTCTCTTTAATACATCCAGTGAATTGGCCTCCACTGCCTTCTGTGGCAGAGCATTCCACAGATTCACAGCTCCCTAGGTGAAAAGGTTTTTCATCACCTCAGTCCTAAATGACCTACCCCTTATTCTTAAACTGTGACCCCTGGTTCTGGACTCCCTCAGCATGGAGACATGTTTTCCTGCATCTAGCCTATCCAATCCCTTAAGAATTTTATATGGTTCAATAAGATCCCATCTTATTCTTCTAAATTCCAGTGAATATAAGCCCAGTTAATCCATTCTTTCATCATCTGTCAGTCCCGCCATCCCTGGAATTATCGTGGTGAACCTACATTGCACTTCCTCAATAGTAAAAATGTCCTTCCTCAAATTAGGAGACCAAAACTGAACATAATACTCCAGGTGTGGTCGCACCAGGACCCTGTACAACTGCAGTAGGACCTACTTGCTCCTATACTCAAATTTGGAATAATTAGACCATGACTGTAAAAAATATATACAGCAACTTCTACATGTAGAGCACTTAATTTAGCAACAGCCTCCAGAATATAGGAACATTTTTTGATGTCAGAATATGTAAGATGTTAAGGTAATGAACAGAAAAATTGTTTGGGTTTCTAAGTGTGTCTTACAGGAGGAGAGGGAAGTGAAATGTGAATGACATTTAGGGAGGGAGGCCCTGAACTTGGGACCTTTGCATCCAAAGGTACAGCTATTAATAATGGATTAATTACATTTTGAGATGCTCAACGGATCAGAATAAGAAGAGAGTAAATCTAGAAGGTTCGTAAGGCTGTGGTTAATTGCAGAGATAGGCAGACATGAAATCATGGAGGGATCTGAAAGCAAAAATTTAAAAATTATTATAGTGTGCAAGGACAGAAATATTTGACTAACCCAATTGTAAGCCTGAATTACTGAATAATCTCCAAATATTAAAGAACTAGCTCATATTCAGAAAGCAAAACTATCCTATCATCTTGCAGAAATAATAGGCTTCAATAATCATCTATATTTACTATAAACAAATACACACATTCATATTGTAATTTTTTTCAGTGAAAGTAACCATTACAGCGGCAAGACTAATTACAGATTCCATGCAGAGTTTCCATTCTAACAATAACAAGATGAATAAAAATACTTTTAAACCTTTGATTAAACATTCAAACAGCTGATCCTAGCACAGCCAAAGCACAGTGTGTGGAATGAGCCATCAAGCATGGAATCTAAATAGTCAGTAATTATATTCTGAAAGGCATCTGTATGTGTGTTACCTTTCACTGCATCTGGCAATTAACTGTTCCCTCGTTATGTTTCAACTTTGAAGTGGAGAGCTGATTAATCAGTTGTTTTTATATTGGAATTCACAATTACATTTAATTTGATACAAATCACCAGACTGCAGCAATTTTAATTGATCTGGAAATTAGGAATGTTTTCCCAACTTCCAGATCTTACTCAGTTTAATGAGAATATACAGGCAGAATTTCTGTGGTGAACACTGAGTACTCAGCATCCCTTTCATCCAATTGTTGTGTGCAGGGAATGGTGCTCATTTGAAACAATGTTTTTATGATATGATAATATTTGCACAGCAAAAGAGGATGTTGTTATATCTTCAAAGTGTGATTCTTCCTACATGAGGCAATCTGACATTTTTGTTTGAATTTCGATCCTCATCTAGTCTGAATGACAATCTGACTAGATTAGTAGATTTACAAACACCCAAAAAACTGCAAATTTTGGATAGTGAGGGAAGTAGTCAAATGATAAAGCAGGAGATGAATCAATTGGAAACTTCGGCAGAGAAATGGCAGATTTAATTTAATCTGGATCAGTTTGAGGTGTTGCACTTCAGGAGGGCAAATGCCAGAGAGCAGCATACAGTAACTGGCAAGACAGTTGGGAGGATTGGTGTACAGAGGGATGTTGGTGTGCAAGTCTACAAGTCCATAAAAGTGACAACATATATGGTTAAGATGGAAAAGAAAGCAAGTGACGTACTTCCCATCACAATTCAGGGCATTGAGCATAACAATTGGCAAATCATAAAGGAGCTGCATAAATGTTACTTAGGTCACCTTTGATTGAGTATTGAGTACAAGGCGAAGAATAACTTTACCAGGATGTCACCAAGATTGGAGAGTATTAGCTGTAAGGTTGGACAAGCTTAGTTGAGGCAGGTATCATACGAGCATTTAAAAAATATTTGGACAGGGACATGGGTAGGAAAGGTTTAGAAAGATATGGGTCAAACGTGGCCCTCTAACTTAGAAGGGGCATCTTGGGTCAATGGTTTGAAGGGTCTGTTATTGTACTGTGTTTCTATGACTCTTTCATCCAATGGGTTATTAGGATTGCTGAAGCAAAGGCTCCACACAAAATAAATCTGCTGTCTTATTTCAGGGCAATGATTTTCATTGTCCCATCTATGCCACCCCTTAATGCTCATGTCATTGCTTGTCAGCCAGCCATTCTGATCCAGTTATGGTTAGTCCAAAGCTGATCAAGGTTTCCTTCGTTTAACATTTGTAGTCTCAAACTGAAATGTGCACAAAATATGCAATGACAAAAACAGATAATGAGGCAACAACTGAGGGGAAACAAACAGAGTTCATGTTCTGAGCAAGGATTCTTCATTAAATTCAGAAATGTTGGTACTTAGTCATGTTTCTAGTAGCATGGGGGAGGGTTGTAAGAACACATGGAATATTTGTGTCAGGCTGGACACAAATAAACAATTTAATGGCAGAAGTGGAAGTGATGACAATACCAAGTGCTGTAGGCTTGTTAATCACAGTTGACATGTCTAGAGGGGGTGTGAATAGAAATAGATGGATGAGGATGGAGGAAGAGAAAGATAACAATGCAGCAGCAATGGGGTACATAACACTGCAATTGTTGGAAATCAAGAGAATGCTGTAAATATTTACCATATTTAATATTATATTGATGACATATTCTCAAGTAGGTTGTACTGGCACTAACAAGTTATTTGACATAGTTGAATTTACCACAAGTCTATAGGCTATAATGTGATTGGAATGAAGATACACAGCATTCCTTGAGCTTATATTGCGTTTCAGTGAGACAATTGAAGAGGCTTCCTCTTCATGAATCCTCTATCAGCCGTGCCACAGCCACTGTGTCGAACGACAAGGCATGTTGTGGGTTAATTAAGAGTGCTTAATTAAGGGTTAATAGTGTTTACTTGTCTTATGTGCTGACAACAAACTGCAACAGCATAACAGGCCTGTAAATACAATGCGCATAGTTAATAAATATATAATAACGCAAATTCAATATGCTTATAAACTCTGATGTCACTCTCACCTTGCCTCTGAAATTCATTTATTGTGTTTATGCTTGAATCAAGGATGTTTTGAAGTCTAGAGCCGAGTGGTTCTGGAGAAACCCAAATAGAGCAATGGTAATACATATATTTTATGATAATTCATCACTTGATTGCTCTGCTGAAGATACTTCCCATCACTTTAGGGAAGATGGATGGTGGATTTATCCGGCTCTTGGGGTCGAGCTATCTGGGCAATTTTCCACTGGGTTGGGTAGATGGGAATCATTGGACAAAATTAAACATGGGGTGCTAACCTTGTATTGCCCTTTACAGAATTACATGGTCAATATTGGAATTAAGTACAGGAACATGTGATATTACCCGAAATGATTGTATTGAATGGAAAGCATATCACAGAGTATAACAATACAGGAAACGACTTTCAGCCCAACTTGTCCATGCCGACTAAGATGCCCCTTTAATAGGACATCTAAACTAGTCCTATTTGCCTGCCTTTGGCCCATAGCCCTCTAAACCTTGCCTATCCAAGTTCCTGTCTGTGTCTTTTAATTTTTGTTATTGTACCTGTCTCAACTACCTCTTCTGGCAGCTCTTTCCATATACCCACCACCCTCTGAGTGGAAAAATTGCCCCTCAGGTTCATATTAAATGTTTCCTCCTCTCCCCTTAAACCTATGTTCTTGATTCCCCTACCCTACGAAAAAGTCTCTGCATTCACCCATCAAGATTTTGTACATCTCTATAAGATCATCCCTTAGTCACTTGTGCTTCAAGAAATAAAGACCTAGCTTGCCCAAACTCTCCCTTTAGCTCAGGGCCTTAAATTCTGGTAACATCCTGATAAATCTTCACTGCGCTCATTCCAGCATAATGCCACCCCTCCTATATAAATCACACTTTGCAAAACAAACAAAAAAATGGGTATCATACATTGTAATTTTTTTTTTACATTTAAAGGAAACATGTTATTGGTAATCATTGAAATTCTCAAAGTCTAATTTTATCGCTTATCATTTTTTAAGCTGCTTACCATTGTGTCAACTCACTATGCTATTTGCTCTTCTTTTGGAAGTTGGATCAGTCAAATACATTTAATTAGGAAACATTTTATTATCCTAATTTTGTCCATAGATACATAGATCGCATTCAGAATACACCAAAGATTAAGGTCTTTGCAACACCAACACTGCCTTATTTGATTTCGCAGAAACAAGTTTATATATGAATGGTGCTTTGAAAACATCAATTCTACTTTCATTCAGCCTGACAATATGGCATTTTAAATCCTGTCAGCCATGAAATTCATTATGGATACATAGGGTGAATTAAAACAAGATGTAATAGAGCTTGGATTTCAAATGTCATGATTTTCACCAAGAGTTAACTCAATAACACTTATTGGAACTGCTTTACAATGTCACACATTTAACACACAGATACTTAAACAATTCTGCACAAATGTACAGGCATTTAATCATGGCTACTGCAGCCTGTCACCTTTAAACCTTTTCACAGTTAAAACCTTAGATATAAAATGAGTTTACAATCCGGTTACAAAAATGGATGATGCTCCAGGGATTAAGTGGGAGTTACAGTGCTCTCTTTTCGTGTCTAGGACTAGGGCTCAAGTCCAGACCAGACGGGGAGAATATAAGGTTCCTCCCTATGATGGTCGTTCAAGGTGTCAAGTGAAATGAGCATGCCAGCCCTGCCTCAACCCAGCTGAATGCGAACTAAAGTGCAAGGTAATAAATTTATTCCAATGTATTGTGACTAAAACAGAATTTTACATTGTCACATTGTATTGCAATTTGACCAACACTGGGTGTGTGATTCTCTTGACCAATACATGTGCCAAAATTACAAATTATTCTCATCTGTAAAAGAGCACATTTAGACTTTCAGCAGCTAAATCAGAGAATTACACAATATCAACATGTTTGAGAAATAATAAAATTCTTATCCCATTATGTCAGATGAGATAGTTCTTGACTATGTCACTGCAATGGAAGTTAATGGTTCTCAAAATCATTAGATATTACACTTAGAAATCTAAACAAAAATATCAATTGTCATCAACTTTCAGTGTTACCAATTACCTTTTAATTTCCTTTGTAGTTAGTTATGATAAATAATTTGTTTAAAGTTACAGTATTGCTATGTACAATATGGTCAGTAGAGGGTGCTTTGTACCACAGAACTGCATGTGTACCTGGTCCCAGGGAAACCTGTTTTCTCTCTGTAACCTCTCTTGCAGTTGTTCTTATTGAAGTGCGTCAGATTAATATATCAGGGTAGCACAGGCCTTCTGCCCCAGATTGTCTTATCTGGTCAGGATACAAAGGGCCCATGTGCTTGTGAAAATTATTCCAGCAGTGACTCACTGAGACATGAATGGCAGCAGGGTCTTGAACTCTGTGGTAGAAATACCCTGTCATTGCAGTTCTCCAGACAGTGCTGTCAGGAGGTTTCACCTAAGCTTTACTGACTGTCAAAGGTATCAGGCTTTATTATGTTTCTGAATCTCTCTGACAGTAAAAGCAATTTTAAAAAATGAACCCCCCCCCCCCCCCTCCCCCCTCACAAATGACTATAGGAAAAGATCTTAGTCATTCTTTACTTGTCTTGCCCTGACCCAATAATTATCAGAAAGACCCTGTGTCATTTTTGACGGCAATTTTGGCAACATTGTGTATTTTGAATCTTGCCCAAAATGTGCAAGATTCAAGCAGTACAAAGACCTAAGGAACTAATGTGCTACAAAGCATTGTAAAAACAAATTTGGGACTTGGGGATGGGAGATGCATATTTTAACCCTCACAGTAACACTTGACTACACTTCCTCCCACCCTGCCTCTTGCAAGGACATTAGCCCTTATTCTCATTTTTCTATCCCCGTCTCATTGCTCTCTCTCTCTTTTCTTTTTCAAAGACTTTATTCAACACATCAAATAATGCAACAGATCAAGTCACACACAAAACAAACTTACATTATATCAAGTGTCATTATAGTACAACATTACAATCATTATTCACAATACTCTCAACCCCACGCGGTGACCAGCGCCCACGGAATACCTCCAAAGTCCCCGTGAACACAGCATGTTCCCTCTCCAGGGACACACGTGCACGGACGTAGGCCCGAAAGAGGGGCAAGCAGCCGACTCTTGCCTGACCATCCATCGCCTGCTGCCTGGACCCGCGTATGACCATCTTGGCCAGGCCCAGGAGTAGACCGACAGGTAGGTCCCACCCTCCCACTTGGCTCTTCCCACACCCTGCCTTGTGTCCAAACACCAGAATCGTAGGACTAAAATGTAACCAGAACTTTAGGAACAACCCCTTCAGATATTGATACAGGGGCAGTAGCCTCTCACACTCCATATAAATGTGGAACACGGTCTCTTCCTCGCCACAGAAAATACAGGCAGCGGACGAGTCCGTGAACCGACTCAAAAGTTTGTTACACGCCACCGCTCTGTGCAGCACTCTCCACCACAGGTCCCCAATGTCATGGGGGACTCCCTTGTAGAACTCCCTTGGACCTTCCCCACCTTCAGGTGGTAACACCGTCCGCCATGGTGTGTCGGGACGGGAAACGAAGACAAGGAGGTGCAGAATGTGCAGGAACATTCTATACAGTGAGCGTCTCTTCGCGTCACAAAATGGCACGCTAATCATCTCAGAAAGGTGGCTCAGGTTGTGTGGAGCCGGTGCCCGAGATATATCCCGGAACCGAGGCCCAATGAGCAGATCTGACGGAGTGGGTAAGAGCTCATTTAAAACCACTCTAGGCGCGCGCCTCTCCTCGACACCCTCCATGATTGGGTGAGGACCGTCCACTTCCACAGCCGCAACATCCCCCTCCCCTCGTGGAGCAACACGCTGGCTGAAAACAACCAGATTCCTTACTCTTAACGCATGGTGAAAACAGGCAAGCCCCTTAGGGCAGGTCGACTGATGCCTGCCACCGGGAGCCGCAAGACCTCCCTTAGACAACGACCCCGTCGGAAAAAAATACGTGGCCAAAGCATGCCATCTGGGGGGGGTTCTCTATATACAAATTCCTCCTCAGGGTCCTGAGGCGTAGAGCCGCCACCTGGGTACGCACGCATACCAAGGACTGGCCGCCCTCCTCTAACGGGAGACTCAGGACTGCTGCGGAAACCCAGTGCTTCCTATTTCCCAAAAAGAAGTCCACCAGTTTCTTCTGTAAAGCATTTACAAAAATGGAAGGCGGGACAAGAGTAGCCAGCCGGTACCATAACATGGAGGCCACCAGCTGGTTTATGACCAACACCCTCCCCTGAAAAGAAGGAATTCCAAGCAGGCCTGACCAGCGCCCCAGCCTGGCAACCACTTTCATCTCCAACTCCTGCCAGTTTGCCGGCCAAGCATCCTCAGTGGGACTCGGGTACACTCCCAGATAGAGGAGGTGCGTGGTGCTCCACACAAACATTGCCATCTCCTCTGGCAGGGAGTCCACCTGCCACTGACCCACTAACAGTCCAGAGCACTTGCTCCAATTAATCCTGGCAGAAGATGCAGCCGAGAAAATCTTCTGGCAATCACGCATCCTCCGCAGGTCACCAGGATCAGTGAACATAAGGAGTACATCATCAGCATACGCCGAAAGAACCACCTCCACCCCCGGGCCAGGTAGGGCCAAGCCTGTCAACCTCCTCCGAAGACACAGGAACGGCTCCACACAGACCGAGTTCAACTGACCTGACATGGGGTACCCCTGACGGAACCCCCTCCCAAAATGAAAGGGAGCCAACAACGCACCATTTACCTTCACAAGGCACTCCACTGCAGCATACAAAAGGCGGACCCGGGCCACAAAATGCGGTCCAAATCCAAACGCTTGCAACGTCCCGAAAAGGTACTCATGCTCTACCCTATCAAAAGCCTTCTCCTGATCAAGAGACAGAAAAGCAGCTGACTGACCAATACCCTGGGCTAGATGAATCAGGTCCCTAACCAGGTGGATGTTATCCTGAATGGACCGGCCAGGGACTGTGTAGGACTGGTTATGGTGAATCAACTGAGACAGCACAGAGCCCAGGCGATTTGCCATCGCCTGTGCAAAAACTTTATACTCTGTGCATAGGAGAGAGACCGGGCGCCAGTTTTTCAACAAGAGGAGTTCCCCCTTCTTGGGCAGCAAGACAACAACTGCTCTACGCCATGAGAGTGGCATCTCCCCTGTCGCCAGGCTCTCCCCCAGAACCTTCATGTAATCACCCCCCAGGACACCCCAGAAGGCTACCGTCAGCCCATCCAGCCCGGGGGACTTACCCCTCCTGAGCTGATGCAATGCACGAGTCAACTCCTCCAAAGATAAAGGGCCATCAAGTAGATCGGCCAACTCCCTATCTACAATCGGTAGACCCTCCCACAGGTCGTGCTGAGCTTCCTGTGGAGAACAGGGATCCATAAAAGGACCTGACCAATGCACTAATCCTCTCTGGATCCGTGACAGAGGAGCCATCATCTGTGAGCAGCTCCACGAGCTGCTTGCGGGCTCCCCGCCCCTTCTCCAGAGAGAAAAAGAAAGGCGAAGCTCGATCCAGATCGTGCAGCATCTGGACCCGCGCCCTCACGAAAGTGCCTCGGGACCGCTCAAGTTGCAGGTTCCTCAAGGCTTCCTTCTTCTCCTGAAACACACCCCATTCGCAAGAATCTCCTCCAACCTGACCCAGCCGAGACTCTGCGTCCATCAGCTCCCTCTCAAGCCTCTCAACCGCTGAGTCCCGCCGCCCGGTCGACCCCCACGTGTATTCCTTACAAAAAAGACAGATGTGAGCTTTCCCCACATCCCACCACTGCCAAGGATGAGAAGCATCTCTGCCTCTCTCTCCACCTCACCCAAAACCGACTGAATGACTCCTGGAAACACCGATCCTCCAGCAGCCTGTTATTAAAGTGCCAGTACGCAGACCCGGCCCGAGCGCGCGCTGGATTAAAATCCACACGCACCAGACAGTGGTCGGAGCATGGCACCAGCTGCATTGAGGCCGCTGCGACACAGGAAACAAAACCTCGGGAGATATATATTCAATCAATGCGGGAACCACCGCCCTCAGACCTCCGCAAAAAAGCAGTGGAGTCTGGGTTGAGGTCCCGCCACACATCAACCAACTCAAAAGAATCAATCAACCCTCTCAGCTTCTTCGCTACAGCAGGGGCACACTGAGTACCAGAACGATCTCGCACCTCAAGCGTGCAGTTAAAGACCCCCCCAAGGAAGACACACTCTCCCCGGTCAATAGTGCTCAACAGAGCACTCACCTCCTGAAGTAGGCCGGCCTGCATCGTGCCGGAGCTGGGGGCATACACGTTAATGAAATGCAACGACATGCCATCCAGGCTCACGGCCAGATGGAGCAAACGTCCTGGCACAACTTCTTGCACTTTTATTACATTGGGCAGGAAATTCTGAGCCAACAGAATGGCCACCCCACTTGAATTTGAGCTAAGATGACTCATATAGACCTCTCCTTCCCACTCCAATCTCTAGGTGGGTTCATCACTTACAACAGTATGCGTCTCCTGCAGAAAATACACTGCAAATTTCCCCTCCCTAAGGACCGATAAAAGCTGGAATCTGCGAAAACTCGCTCTACTCCCGTTTAAGTTTAATGTGGCTAGCGTGAATGCACTGACACATTAAATTGAAACCCTCACACTTCTCCTCGTGGGCTCTATAGCCCTCTCTCTTAGGAACTCCAAAAAGTCCCTAAGCTGGCACTGCTCAGAGTCAGGATGATCACTATCCTTGGTGGCAAGGATAGCCTCGAGAGTTTTAACTAAGTCCGGCAGATCAGCCCACCGTCTCTTAGCAGCCTCAATCTTTGTCCTGCTGGTATGGCTTGTTTTTAAAAACTCCCGCACCTCACAGATAACAATTGCATGAGACTTGACCTTGGTTCCTGGGCTATCGGCCAAGTTACTCGCACCTGCCACAACATGCTCAGCATCACCAAGGTCATTTTCAGAAGTCGAAAGACCAGAGCTCTCTGGAATTTCGCTAACCCCTCCACACAAACTGGCCCCATCACTCTCCCCCTCCTCCGACATGACGCCACCCCCAGGATCAATGCCGGGGAAGGATCCCAAAGCCCCTATCCGCATCACGCAGCCCACTGACTGGCTGGGCTCCTGCGCTCTACCCCCACCCTCTACATCTGGGCCTGGGGAAGAAAAAACAAGAGGCACCCCCGGGGTCTGTGGTAAACTGGCACCCCCAGAATCTGAAAGAGGATCACTGCCTGAAATAGCTCCGACCTCCACAGTACCTAAAGCACCCCCTCCACTGGCAACACCCAGAGGCTCTCCACTTGCGTTTTTACTCTCCCCTGCCAACTCTGTACAATACACACCTCAGCACCTCCATTGGCTCTAATGTTGAGCACAGATTGGTACACCATTCCCCCCGACCGCCCCCCCCTCGGGCTGACTCTGCTCTCCCGCCGTCTCAGGGCCCCACTACCAGGGGACCTTACCCCACCCTCTAGCGTGCCAACACTTTCAGTAGGCCTCTGAAACGATGGGACCTCCTCTGACCCAGAGGACACGCCCCCAGGGGAGCCAAGCACAACACGCGATGAGATAACTCCCTCGGATGGCCCCTGAGACCAAAGGACATCCCCCCGCCCAGAGGACACAGCTCCAGAGGGGTCTACCCCATCACCTGATCTTGTTGTACCATCGGGAGATCCCTGAAGTGGAGGCTCAACCTCCAACCCAGAAGACGTCATTTCCTGACCTCCAACCACATCGGTGGTGGAAGGTCTGGAAAAATGCACCCCCCTAACTATGGACCCACGTCCTTGCTCTTCCTCGCCAGGCCCAATCCTCCTTTTTGTTCCACTAGCATGCGGCGGTGTGGTAACCTCCATAAGGAGAGGTTCTTCCTCCTCCACACTACCCCCAGCCACTTTACCACCCGCGCGTTTTACCTTCCCTACCCCCGTCAGAGCCACCTCAGCTCCTTGCTGGGCCACGGCAGTTGCACTCTGGACCTCACTGGAGCTGAGAGGCGCCCCTTGGGTGATCTCCGCACTCGGCAGTTGCACACCCGCCTGCTTCTGACTCGCTTGGGTGATCTTTTTCTGATTTTTTTTCTTCTTCTTCTTCTGCTGCTCCCATTTCTCTCCACCCTCCCCCTGTGCCTCACCTCCAGCCACCACCACAGGTTTAGGATGTAGGGGGCGGGGGCCATCGCTGCCCCGGTTCCCCAAGGCGGAACTTGCAGACCCAGAAGAGCTATCTCCGCCGCCCCGGATCACCAGCCCCAGCCAGATCAGCGATTCCACCCCGCCCCACCGAGGCATGACGAGCCCCCCCTGATGGGCCAGCAGTGCATTCCTGGGCCGCTGCGCTAGAAGTTCTAGCAGCGACCCCGTGATTAGGACATTCCCTACGGAGATGTCCATAGCCACCGCACGCATGACACCGTGCCTTTCCCCAACTCCAACGCACGGTTCTAGGGAGACCCCTACACTCCACCTCAAAGCTCCCCTCATCACCTTCCCCCTCCCCCACCTTCACAAACGCCCTCCTCTTGAAACTGAGAATCCCTTTTTCCTACGGGTCCCCCCCCAGGGTGCATGAGCCTCAAGCACTTAGACCGCACCTCCCCAATCTGAGACAGGTACGGAATGAGTGTCGCATCCGGAATACATGTAGGGCAACTCTGCAGGAGAACCGGTCTCACCCTGGACACCCATGGGTCCACCTGTATATGGACCCTGCCCCACTGAAATCCCCCTCTCCAACACTTTGGCCACATCCTCCCGGGTCTTCAATATCATCTCAATCTTTCCCCTCTCGAGCTCGGAAGAGACAATAGCCCCCCTCGCAAGAAGGGCATTCATAGCCTTTGTAATTACTCCCCTTGACATCTGGGGCCCAGTTTGAACCGAGATACCAAAACTGTCCCAGTCCAAGTCAACATGAGGCTCATATTCCGATGGCCTAGCTTCCGCTGCTGATGTCACTGCTGCGTAGCTCCTCGCCTTCGGCCGAGCCCCCGCCATCGCCATCCGGACAGAGGCACAAACCAGCTCCCGGCACACCAGCAGCTCAGCAAATTAATTCCCAGGGACAGTCACAGTCCAAAGCAATCCTCAAAAAACCAAAGTCCTCCAGCTGAAAAAAGAAAATTCCCAAACTCGTCCACATCAGAAACAGCTCGCCCTGTATTGCCGAACGCAAAAGCACCTTCTTCACATTAAGCCAGGCAGCCGCACTGTGCAAAATGACTTTAGGGCAGAGAAACAGTGCCAAAAACACGACAAAGGCACCGAAACACTTCAAACCCTCGATGTCCAGGCACTCTTGGAAGTCCGCCAATGGCAGCCGCACCCTGCTCCCTCGACAATGTAGACTTCTCCTGGGATTCCGCAGTGGAAAGTTTCAATAGTCCAACAATAAGTTAAACTATGAAGCCCATCTGCCTCTGTTCCTTTCCCATCGACAGAATCATTGAAAGGCTGCTTAAAACTTCTCAGCCACTGGAGCTGAGAAAGACACAGCCTCCCCCCTTCTCCCTCTCCCTCTCCCTCTCTCTCCCTCTCCCTCTCTCTCCCTCTCCCCCCTCTCCCCCTCTCTCTCTCTCTCGAACATTTAAAAGACTATTCACATGGTGATCTTAAAATATAAGGCATTGACCATTTAACACTGCATTTGCAATGCAGGTCGATTCAATTCCAACCTCTATCCAGCCTTTAGAGTTCCCATATATAATGTCTGGCCAATCCAGCCTAGGACATAAGGAGGCCATGGCGGGAGTCCTTAAATGCTCTAAATTGATAATTGTGTTTAAAAAAAAGGCAGGAGGATGGCTGCCCTGTGAAATGGAAACCATATCAGACTTTGCCTTTTGAACCTCAGCCTAAGATCTACACGCCATTTCGATTTTCTTATTGCTTTCTCTCTTTCCATAGTCTAACATTTACCTGCTTCTCCCTCTGAAGCATTGCCTGTCCTTAACCTCATCTCAGCTGACCTGCTGCCAAAACCATCCATTGATCTGCTGTTATCACTACAGTTGACCATTGTACTGCACTGGCCAACTGCTTCATCCTCCAAATTCCATAAACTTGAATTCATCAAAAGATCTGTGCCTGGGTCCTAATTCACACCAATTCCTGCTCAACCATTGACTCAGTTCCTGGTCATGTATATTGGTTCCATTCCACATTAGGTTAGCTTTAAAGTTTTCACTCTCCTGTTTAAAACCTTTATACTCTCACCCTTGCCTGTTTCTCAAACTTCGCCATTAAACCATCTTCCAAAAATGGTGCATTTGTTCAAATATTTCATATCTTTCAATGTACAATTAATAGCTATACCTCTGGTTGTTCAGCTTCCCAGCCACTCTTTTTCAATACCACTTTGTTTTCTTTTCACAATGTGGCTCTTAATCATCTTCCTCCTTGGCAGTTCTCAATTTGTGTGGACCGATGATAACATCTCCTCTGCACTGACACAGATGCTCCTGGCTCCACACTCTTTATATACATGATTGTGTGGCTAAGCACATCTTCAACGCCACTGATAAAGTTGCTGATTACAACCCCGTGGTTGACTATATCACAGGCAGTGATAAGTTGGTGCACAGAAGAGAGATAGAAAACCAGGTTAAGTGGAGCTGAAGCAACAACATCTTGCTCTCTTCCTCAACATCAACACTTAAAGGCGGCACAGTGGCACATTGATGCCGTTTCAGCACAAAAGACCCGAGTTTGATCCTGACTTCGGGTGCTGTCTGTACGGAGTTTGTACGTTCTCTTTGTGTCCATGTGGGTTTTCTCCAGGTGCTCTGTCCCTAGTGTGTAGGGTAGTGCTAACATACAGGGTGATCGCTGGTTGGCGCGGTTGGCCAAAGGGCCTGTTTCTGTAATGTATGTCTAAAGTCTAGAGACCAAGAAACTATTCATTGACTTTACAAAGGGGAAGTCAGAAGACCAGGCTCTTGTTTTCATTGGTAGGTCAGTGGTGGAGAGAGTTAGCAGCTTCAAATTCCTGTGTGTTGACATCTCAGATGACCTATCATGGGACTAGCACACAGCTGTAATCACAAAGAAAGCACACCCGTGCCTTTAGTTTTTCAGAGGTTTAATGTGATTTGTCACATCACCAAATGTTGTAACAAACATCTATAGATCTACTGTATTCTGACTGGTTGCATCACAGCCCAAAAGAGACAGAAGAAAGTGGTGGACTCAGCCCAGTCCATCACAGCCAAAGCCCTCCCCACCACCCAAAGCATCCCCATGAGGTTTAGTTTAGGTTAGTTTAGTTTAGAGATTCAGCACAGAAACAGGCCCTTCGGTCCAACGAGTCTGCACTGACCAGCAATCCATGCACATTAACACTATGCCACACACAATAAGGATAATTTACCCATACCAGGCCAATTAACCTTCAAACCTGTACGTCTTTGCCGTGTGGCAGGAAACCAAAGATCTCGGAAAAAAACCCACGTGGCCACGGGGAGAACGTTCAAAAATCCGTGCAGACTGCAGCTGTGGTCGGGATCGAACCCATGTATCTGGTGCTGTAAGGCAGCATCTCTACCGCTGTGCCACCTTGCCACCTTAGAAGGTGCTGCTTCAAGATGGTGGAATCTATCATAACGAATAAAGGGCATCTGGGCCACACCCTCTTCTTGGTGTTACCATTGGGCAGGAGGTGTATAAGACTGATGGGCCTTACCACTAGGGTCAGAAACAGACACATTCCTACAAATATCAAGGTTTTGAACAAATTCACACAGCCCTAATCCTACCTCAACAACGAACACTGAGTGTGGAGGGATATAGAGCATTTGGAGGCAGTGGGGAACAGTGTAATTTGGCCGGATGTTCAACGCTGACACCGTGTGTCGATGAGCCCGTTTTTGTGTTGGAAGAATGAAGGATCTCGACCCAAAACGTCACCTCTCCAGAGATGCTGCCTCTCCCGCTGAGTTACTCCAGCTTTTTGTGACTGTTCTTGTGTTGTACTATTCTAAGAGTTATAAGAAATCTAAGAAATGCAGACTTTTTCAGAGCCGTGGTGTACATATGGACCAAAGAACTGAAATCCAGAAGTAAGTTGAGAGTAACCTTTGACATCAAGACAGTATTTGACTAAATTTGCAATCAAAAAGCTCAGATAAATTTATGCTCAATGGCCAACAATGGAAAAAAAACTAATATTGTGAGGATGGTTGTGCTTAAGGGCCTGTCCCACTTGGCCATCATTCGCGAGCCATTTACACAACCTGCTAGCGTGTGGGTAGCGTGTGGGTAGCACGTGGGTAGCGCGGGACAGGCGCATGGAGGGGTGTGGAGTGGCATGGAGGAGTGTGAACTTTGTCCTGCACTAAATCTTCATGCGCCACCGGCCTGTCACATAACTGACGGCCAAAGTGGGACAGGCCCAAGACGCTGGCGCAGCGCAACATCTCACCTCCAACAGCAGCAGAAGCAGGCAATCGATCGCTGAGCTCGGCCTGGGGCTCACGGCCATTGCGGATCTGGATCCGCCCCCACTCTTACTCCCAGAGCGGGGCCAAGACGATTGGAGATAGACACAAAATGCTGGAGTAATTCAGCAGGACGGGCAGCATCTCTGGAGAGAAGCAATGGGTGATGTTTCGGGTCGAGACCCTTCTTCAGACTGAAGAAGAGTCTCACCCCCAAACATCATCCATTCTTTCTCTCCAGAGATGCTGCTGGTCCCACTGAGTTACTCCTGCATTATGTGTCTATCTTCAAATGACGTCACGCGCTCCAGACGGCTGTGCGGATGCATGATCACTACTGCGTAAATGACGGCAAAGTGGGACAGGCCCTTTAGTCTCAGACATCAGTCATCCTGGTAACCTTTAGCAATTCTACTAATAACTTTCGTGGCCAGAAACAGTTGCAACATGGCCTGGTACAATTCCAATACACAGTAGTGCACAAGGCTGCAGCGAATGATGGACAGCCTCGTCCATCATGGGAGCAGCCACCCCCACCATAAAGAGCATCTAAATGAGACACTGCCTCAAGAAGGTGGCATTCATATCAAGGATAATCACCCTCCTTGGGCAGGTGCAGAAGCCAGAAGCCACTAGTTTCAGAAACTGATAATTTCCGACAACCATTAGATGCTTGAACTAGCCTTCAGCAATGGGCCATCTGTTGCAATGCAATAGATTTGTAATTGTTTCATTGTGCTAGTATCTTGCTCTTTTTTTTATCTATGCAGTCTATTTTTCTTTTCACTGATTTGTAGTTAATGTCTAGTTTATATATAATTTATTCTAAATATATGTTTTTGTGTGTTGTCTGAATCCGTGTTTCTGTGATGCTTTATTGATATTTGCACCTATCTGTACTTGTGCATATTTCAATAAACTCGTCTTGACTTGAAATACTCCAGGTGCTTTGTTCAATTATAAGGTCAGTTATTTCCATATATTTCCATTCACAATTCTTCAGAAAATGAAACACCTCGTCTATGTTGTCATCTGATAATATCAAGTAACTTCCACAATAAGCAAGTGCCAGTCATGACAAATTTCCAAACAAAATGGTCTAACTGTCTATCCTTTGATATTAAGGAGTTTTACCATTACCAAGACACACATCCTCTGATTTCTGCATTGACCATGAAACATAATCATACAGTATGAGCCAGATAAATACCCTGGTAACAAGAACAGGCCAGTGGTTATTTACCATATGTCAAATGATTTTCCAAAGGCTTCCCATTATTTACAAGGCACAGCTGTGATGGAATACCCGATGCCTGGCTGGATTAATGCAACCTCAGCAAGACGCTGAATTCTGTCCAAGACTCTGCATCCACCACCATAAATGTTCATTCCCTCCACTGCAGTTCAACACATACCAAAATTTAAAAAGAACTGCAATTACTTGATTAGGCTACCAAGACTGCACCTCCTATTTTTATGATTCCTATCAATTTAAAAAAAAATATCAGGCAGTCGTTACTACCAAGTATCCGGCAGTTGGTACATCAACACTACCACTGGCAAAATTCCCTCCAAGTTACATAATATCCTAACTTGGAAGTAAGTTGCCATTCTTCCATCATTGTTGCATCTAAATCTTGGAACTCCTTGTCCTACTGCACAGTGGGAGTCTCTTCTCCAGAAGGGCTGCAGTGAATTACAAAATGTATCTCATCATTTCCTTCTCATTGGCAAATTATGGATGAACATAAATGCTGGCAATGATAGCAACACACTTATCCAGTAAATGAATGAAGATAACTATAATGCAAACCTTATGGAAACATTTAGTATCAAATAAAATTTCCTAGAAATGAAACATACAAACTGCTAATGGTATTATGGAAACACGATCTTGGCCATGTTTCACCACAGGAGAATAGGCATCTTCATGATAGTAAACCTAAAGCTAAAATTGCAGAATAACACTCAACAGACACAGGTCACTGATGAAAAAAAAGGCAGCAAGAAATGGTAGACATCTGTTGAAAAGTGAATGAACCACTCTTACCTCAGCATTTACATTCCTGTTTCTGTCACTTGATGAATGGATACCAGGGGAATTCCCTTTAATGTAGCTAACATGCTCATAAAGGACCCGTTAACTGACCTTTCATGATAGACATTTTGTGATAAAGTACAGAAATTAAATGTGCTGAATGACTGCTGCTCATTACAAAGCCTTCAATGCAGTCACTGCAACGTGAGGCACTTTCTTGTTGATTTAACGAAGAAATGTAATGTAATATTGTGGGTGCTTGACGTGATTTGTTTTGAACCCAAGTATAAAACTATGAACAAATTTAACTGCTCACATTAAGTGATCAGTTATATTGTGCTGCTTATCAGTGACAACTTTGAAAAAATATATTTTCGATCAACCTATATATGCTATTTATTAACCAAACATCTTACACTGCACTATCATAATTCACAGCACAGCTAAGATAAAAGGGATAATTCAAGTCAAGTCAAGTCAAGTTAACTTTATTTGTCACATACACATACAAGATGTGCAGTGAAATGAAAGTGGCAATGCCTGCGGATTGTGCAAAAAACTACGGAACAGAATAGAACAGAATCAGTATTTACATGTTAGAATTTTTTTTTTAAGACACAAAACAACGATAAATTAGTACAGTAAATTAATCCCTGGTGAGATAAGAGTTTACAGTCCTGATGGCCTGTGGGAAGAAACTTAGTCTCATCCTCTCTGTTTTCACAGCATGAGAGCGGAGGTGTTTGCCCGGCCATAGCAGCTGGAACAGACCATTGCTGGGGTGGTAGGGGTCCCCCATAATGTTGCTGGATCTGCACCTCCTGGTGTATAGGTCTTGCAGGGGGGCGGATGTAGTTCCCATAGTGCATTCGGCCAAACGCAATACTCTCTGCAGAGCCTTCCTGTCCTGGGCAGAGCTGTTCCCAAACCAGATTGTGATGTTGCCGGACAAGATGCTTTCTACATCCCCAGAGCAGAAGCACTGAAGGATCCTCAGAGAGACTCCGAATTTCCTCAGCTGCCTGAGGTGGTAAAGGCGCTGCCTTGCCTTACTCACCAGTGTGTGTAGTTCATATCAGATCCTCTGTGATTTAGATTCCCAGGTATTTATAACAGCTCACTCTATCCACAGTAGTCCCATTTATCTCCAGTGGCGTGTACGTCCTCGGATGATGTGCCCTTCTAAAGTCCACAATCAGCTTAGTTTTAGTGACATTCAAGAGGAGGCTGTTGGTCTGCCACCAGAGTGCCAGATCAGCCACCTCCTCCCGGTTACTTCTCATCGTTATCGGAGATCAGGCCCACCACCACAGTGTCATCAGCAAACTTGATGATGGAGTTTGGATCTTACTCATATGTTTCTACTTGTCACAAGATAAATACAAATCGTAGTATAAGTGTAATGCAGTTAAGAGGCCATTTTAATTGTGTTTACAGCTCTTGAAGTATAACTTGAAATTAAGTGTAAAATGGGTAACTGATAGAATTGCTTTCAACTCTGGCCTTAATCTGCATCCCCAGGTGGACTGAGTTAGCATTGTTCCCTTGGTGTTAAACTTTACCTGGCAATACATGTCTGAGGATCTGTATGTCTCTGTAGGTTGAGTGAAACTTGGAGTTAAGCTACTAATGTTAACCTGACTTAGCCAACAAGAGTATGGTGGGTCAGAAAATCACCTTGGCATAAAGAGAGCATTAATTTATAGCAGTACAGAGTTTCAATCTGTCCCAAGACATTAAAATCCACATCTATATTACTAAAGGTCTGATCTTGACCACTTCCTATTGTTCTGTATATTGATTTTAGAAAAAACGTTGCCACTTATGGCTGTGATTTTTGGCCATCTTGCTCAGAGTCCCCCTCCGCTGAGCAGGACAAGAGGATTTTTCCCATCGATGAAAAATAAAAGATTTATTAGTGTTTAAAAAAATGTTGAGATTCTCTCTCCTGAAGGCCACACCCCTCCCAGAGGGACTATAAAACCCGGAAGTGTTGAGTGCCTCAGTCAGTCTCTGCAAGATGGGGGAGCGAGAGGCTCACGTCTCTCAGTCTGTGCTACTAAACTGTCTACTAAATGACCTTGAGTGCCCTTAATGAGTTTTACTGACCTTGAGTGCCCTCAATGTGGTTTGAAAATGAAAATGTGGTTGGATTGAAATAAAGCACAGCAAATGGTTGGTGGTGGTTGGTTTGAAATAAAGCACAGCAAATAGTTGGTGGTGGTTGGTTTGAAATAAAGCACAGCAAATGGTTGGTGGTGATTGGTTTGCAATAAAGCAAATAATTAAAAGTCTAAACTTGACAACTTCCTGTTTGCACTGCATATTGATTTTAGATAAAACGCTACCACTTGCGGCTGTTATTTTTGGCCATCGTACTCAGTCCCCCTCCGCTCATCAGGTGCAGAGGATTCTTCCCATCAAAGAAAAATAAAAGTGTTATTAGTGTTTTAAAAATGTTGTGAATCTCTCTCCTGTCAATCACGCCACGAAGGCCACGCCCCTTCCAGTGGGAGGGGGGAAGGATTATAAAACCCGGAAGTGTGGGTGTGGCTCAGTCTCTGCAATAAGGGGGAGGGGAGATCACGACTCTGTCTGAGCTGTGAATCAACTGAACACAGTGCATGTCTACTGACCTGTGAGTGTGGTGTTTATGTGGTGTTTTGTGTGGTTTTATGGTGGTTTCACCCTGCTTGAAATGGTATGAAACTGCACTTGAGTTTGGTGGCCTTGCACCCTGCTTGAAGTTGTAAGAAACTGCATGAATTTGGTGGCCTTGCACCCTGCTTGAAGTGGTAGGAAACTGCATTTGAATTTGGTGGCCTTGCATCCTGCTTGAAGTGGCATGAAATTGCACTTGAATTTGGTGGCCTTGCACCCTGCTTGAAGTGGTATGAAACTGCACTTGAATTTGGTGGGTTTGCACCCTGCTTGAAGTGGAATTTCAAGGAATAGCCAGCCGTGAGTCAACTGCCAGCCCACCAGCCATGAGTGAGCTGTCAGCACATCAGGCTTGAGTGACTGAGCTGCCACCCCAAGAATCCATTTGGCCCACAATGTCCATACTAGCCCTGTGGAAACCAGTCCCTTCAGCCCACAACACCCATACTAGTGCTCCAGAAAGACCCTTCTTCCCCCCCCCCCCCCCCCCCCCCGGCCACCAATATTGGAATTGGTGTAGAGGTGGAATATTGCGTTGGGGACCAGCCCTCCCGTGTGAACATGGGACCCAACGGGTCCCACTTAGTCTAGTTTACAGGACTAAATTTAAGCAAACATCTTGCCATAGATCAGATGATCAGAATTATTGTGTAGTCTTTGCATTGCATAAACCCTTATTAATACTTTGCAAGCATTCCTAAGTATTTAAGAGAGGGAGTCAGACGAGTAACTGCAGATGCTGGAATCTTGCATGGAACACAAAGTGCTGAAGTCAATGGGACAGGCAGTATCTCTGTGGGACATGGACAGGCGATATTCGGGTCAGGATCCTTCTTTAGGCTAATAATATAAGTACTGCATTTGCTCTGCAATTCAATAAGAACATGAATGATTTTTATGTCCAAGTCATCTTCCTTTGCTGATTCCATATCCCTCAATTATTTTTATATTGAAAAAAACATTGTTCTCTGTATTGAAAGTACTTCACAATTGTATCTCCACAACTTGAAACAGGCTGCTCATCAGGTAGCTACAACAAAAGGTGGCCATAATCAAGAAATTATTCAGAATTAAGTGAATCATCATGGCTTTAGGGGACCCATTAGACTGTTTTTTGCCAGGTTGATATTGTTAGACTAGGCTTTAAGGTTCTGTAAACATTTGTATAATTATTATTTCCTGAATTTTGCCATAACTTTTCATCAATATCTGTGTTGATACATAAAGTAACATTACTGTACTTTGGAAGTGAGAGCACATTTCTATGTCTCATACAAGCTTATTTTAATGGTTTCAATTGTAGTTAAGACTATGTCCTCAATTTTCTGTTTATTTTTCATACCATGTGCAATGTTTATCAATAATAACTCCATTTTAATTTTGCTAAAGCAATTCTCTGCATTTGGGGCAGATTTCAGTTTATTTAGCAGATGTTTTCCCTCAGTTAAAAAAGCCACAGGAGATGATGTCTGACATAAATGAGGGCTTACGAAAAGCATTAATCATTCCCCAGCTGGGGCAGTTCAGTTTAAGCAGTGTGAAAAACAAGTACAATGTAGTCATGAGTTAATGTCATGCCATTGCTTTACAACCATTCCATTCTACTCATGCAAAGTTTGTAATCTTGAGAGAACATTATACCAAGTATTTAGTAACTTGCACTCATTCGGACTGAAAAATCATACATTTTAATCGTTGCCTACGTAAGAAATCCTTTTTCATTTTGTTTGAGTTGAGTTGAATAGCAGCCGTCTTATTTAGATATGAGTCATCCCCTGTGATCTCCACCTCAATGAATGATGGCTTGAGTCTGGTCATGACACAGCTGCCAAATTTGTATATCACTGTGAGAATAGTCCAAGGAAGATTGGCTTTTCCAATTGCTTAACAAACGATATTGACATATCCTAGTTATTATACCTAAAATTAGCTTAGCAATTGGGTCATGCAACACTGGTTGTTCAGGAATAATATTGACACCACTGGACACCAGTGGTGGATGTGGTGTGCGTGCTCATTTTGTGTTGCCGTATAGATTAGGATATCCTGTGTCATCTGGGGGCAATTTTGGGACATGATATAGGAACAGTAATTTTTCATACCTCTCTTTCCAATCAGTTTTAGATGAGAGTTTTATCTTTGCCATGTGCTGGAAGGAACTGCAGATGCTGTTTTACACCGAAGATAGACACAAAATGCTGGAGTAACTCAGCATGTCCCGCTGAGTTACTCCAGCATTTTGTATTCATCTTTGCCATTGTGCTGAAACAGTCATACCTTACACTCACCTAGAAAAACTGTGAATACACCACACAATAAGAATATGGTTCTTAGAGATGAATTCACAACAGATTTTTTTCAACACTGCACTTTCTAATTTTTCTTAAATGTGTCGTAAATAAATTCATAAATTCCCTAATTCACATCTATCCAACCATCACAATGGACAAAAGCATTGTGCATTGAAAACAAAACCTGTCAATGAGATGAATCAGCATTTTACATTATTGTTCCACTGCACTTAAAAGGAATGTCAAAAGCTGAATAGAATCAGGCATTCAATGTTTGGAAGCTGTGTTATTTGGTTGATTCATTGGCTTATGGTTGACACCAAAATTCAAAGCCAATGGTCTTCCCCATAAATGAAAGGAAAAAAAAGATCACTGAAAAGGAAAATCCACATTTGGTGATTTAGAACAAGGAGTATTGTAATCTAATTAAAAGTTAGCAACATTATTCTGTTTCTCTGTGCACACTTTCTATGAGGTGTTGTCCAAGAGCTGACGCCTGGCCACAGCACAAGAGAGGTCAGACTATCAGACTAAAATGTAACCTCCCTTGTTGAAGGGTTTGAAAACAATATTTGGATTGTTACTGAGTGAGCTGAGGGCTATGGGTTCAGAAGGGGGTGAGAATGGATGTGATACAGTCACACTTTTTCATCCCCACCCCTTTCCACCTTCTGCAGAGATGACTCCCTCCACAACTCCTTGTTGCACCCTCAAAATCCGTCCCAGGTGAGACAGAGGTTCACATGTATCTTCATTAACCTTATCTACTGAATTTGGTGCTCCCAATGTGGCCTCCTTTACCCCGGCGAGATCAAGCGTAGCATTTAATAACTGTTATATTATAGAATAATGGTGGGAAGTTGTGAGATGAATGAGGCTCTATGCAGGAAGTAAAATAAACCAGTGAGAAGTATTAGAAGGTCGCATTTTGGACTGGAAGAGTATAGCTCCCCAGCAGTTAATGCAAGAATCATTGTTTTTTTTTTAATTACTATGTGTCAACCTGTTTGGATTGGACAATTTTTCAAATTTGCAGATGACAGAAAATTTGGATGAATATGTAGTGAACTGTGAAGAGTTATGTGATAAACTCCAATGAGATATACGTAGCAAGGCTGTTAAAATAAATGGACAGACAAAGATAAAACCTACCACTGTAAAAAGGGAAACATCACATGTTTGCTGGATGAATGAGAAGAATCAATATAAAGCAGTGGGCACAATTCTAAAATAACGTGTTCTTGCTTTTTACATGCCCTCATTTGATGGCTTTTGTTTGCTTTCCCGCCCACAAACTGCCCCCATTACCCCATTCACACATCAGCCATACAAATTCTGCAATTTTCCCCCACGGCAACCTCTGCCTCACCTGATCTGCCATATTAATTCCTCCCTCATGCAATGTGCAACTTAAGGCTACCTTCTTTCATCTCGTCCAGAATCTGAATGGCTAAGGTCAGGAATGCACTACCAGCAATTGTAGAGAAGAAGATACAGTTGTCACGTTCAAACAGAAGCTAGATAAGTATCTTAAGGGAAAGGTTTTGCAGCGCTAAGGGTAGAGGAGAGGGGGATGGGACTAGCTGTGTTGCTCTTATATAATGTTGGCATAGATTCCAATGGGCTGAATGGCCTCCTTCCATCTAGCAACCTTGCTGTGGTTTAGTTTTCAACAGCCAGCCAACAACTAGGATGCATCACCCATGGTCAATCATGACCGAGGGGGGCCTACGAATGAAGTTTTCAGATACAGCACAGAAACAGGCCCTTTGGCCCACTGAGCCCACACGGACCAGCAATCCCCGCACATTAACACTATCCTACACACACTAGGAACAATTTACATTTATACCAAGCCATTAACCTACAAACCTGTAAGTCTTTGGGGTGTGGGAGGAAATCGAAGATCTAGGAGAAAATCCACATGGTCAGGGGGAGAACATACAAACTCTATAGAGGCACCACCCATAATTAGGATAGATCCTGGGTCTCTGGTGCTGTAAGCACTGTAAGACAGTAATTTTACCACTGTGCCAATTTGCTACCCTGTATTCTATAACGATTTGTTCTTTTATTCACAATACTATTGAGGTGCTGCACTCTGCTGACTTAGTGATGTGTTTCAGTAAGTAAAAATTACTATATACAGTAAGGCTCTCAATATGTCTAGAATAGATCTACAGAACCGATCATAGGTGTATCAGTGGTGGGTAGCTGTGACTATCTTGGGTTGCAAAATTATGAATTACGCGCACATGGCGCGTGGTGAGGCGTGGTGGCGTCGGCGCCCCAGAATTTTGGGATTCTGGAAAATGGCCACCTGCGTGACACACAAATGACGCCCTAGTGGGACAGGCCCTTTAGACTAGGGTGGCACAATGGCACAGTGGTAGAGTTGCTACCTTACAGCACCAGAGATCCAGTTTCGATCCTGACTACCGGTGCTGTCTGTATGGAGTTTGTACATTCTCCCCGTGACAGCGTGGGTTTTCTCCGAGAATTTCCCGTTCCTCCCACACTCCAAAGGCGTATATATCTTTTCATTAGTACGGGTGTCAGAGGTTATGGTGAGATGGTAGGAGAATGGGGTTAGGAGGGACAGATAGATTGGCCATGATTGAATGATGGAGTAGACTTGAATGGCCGAATGGCCTAATTCTACTATTCCTTATGACCTTATTATTGCTAATGATTAATTTTAACATTACAAACACTCCCTGACTTTCGTAATAGGTGACTTCTGTAAACGCGCACTGATGTAAACAATTCTTCGAGCCCAATGCTTTATTTTTGAGTTGCAAAACTCAGTAATCTTGGTATTAGTAACCTCCGAATTATGCCAGCAACATCTGACTTACGCAAGATGTACACCTTGCGTAAGTCAGGGAGCTTCTGTATTAGAATTGAGATCACATTTGTGGTGTGAAGCTTCAGTAATATCATCCATCACCATCTCTGACACAGAATCATATTGGGAATAGCCCTAAGGAAAACTAGTAGACAAACCTTAAGAATGCACTAAACACTAAAACAGGCCTATCTGGAAACATGGAACACTTTGGACCAATTACAATTAGATTGAGTTCCATTTAACTAAGTCACAAAGCAGACCTGAATCCTCCATGAAAGTCTTGTGCTAGTATGTGAATTTCCCAAGGTGTTAACAGGCCTTGTCTGTAGAGAGGAATTTCATACATGCAGTGTCAAAACATGTATCACACACCTTTGCTCATACCTTCTGGGCCACATGTGTTAACTGCATCATTCATGCAGAGGGTAGACACAAGGTACTGCAAGTGCTGGTTTACATGTAGAGGGCTCAGAACAAATATGATTCTCATGCATAATAAAAGCACTATCACATTTTTGATGAACTATTAATTGCATGGTATACAATATAATTGTATATAAATGTATACAAAAGGTTTCTTGGAAGGGAATAAAGCCGAAAATCTACTTGCGTTTTTACTCATCAGCAGATGAAAAAATTGAAGTCACATTAGCTTGAACAATTTCACACCATCTCCAATTGATTGTGTTGTTATAATCTGAGATCCAGAAATCAGCCGATTTGGCATTAGTGAGGCAGTTTTGTTCAATGCTAGCTTAATACACTCAGAAAATGACGAGTGCAGGGAATTGAAACATCAACTTGGCTCCTTGGAGCAGCGAGGCTCCTTTTTGTGTTAACAGTTCAAACACACTCATTCCAACATTTAGTCCCTATAATGACATTTGGGCAATGGAGAAAATTGGTCCGTACAAAAAAGTCGGTGCAACATTATCTCTCTTCTGTTTTCTCTTGGTTGAGTATCATTTCCTGCAAATTGTGCTTTTCATTCTGTTCTGCACTTGGAAGGCTCGAGCAGCCAATTGAATTTCTATCCTACAGGTAAATAAACATTTTCCTATGCCCCACAATGGCAAAAATAATCTATGGGTGGAAATGCTATTTTTAAATCCACATATTTGTGGCACTCCGGGAATGTATAGTCATACATATTTCTAATGTTACCTCACTTTCTGGATCAGAGCAGTCATTCTTCGGCAAGCATCTGACCAACCATCGAGGTAAAGAGCTGTAGGGTCAGGCACTTTGACTAGATTTCATGGAGACCTTTCCATAGTGCTCAAATTGTTCTGTCCCTGGCAGAGGAGCAATCAACACAATGATTACAAAGATTTTAAAAAAAATATTGGCCTTAAACCACACCCATGGATCTGAAAAGTGTTGTTCAGCAAAAATGTGCTGCTATTCAAGAAGTTTTGTTTAGTTTACTTTAGTTTACTTTGGTTTAGTTTTAGCTTATTGTTTTGTGCTCCAAGGTAGTTTAGTTTAGAGGTACAGCACGGAAACAAGTCCTATGACCCACCAAGGCAGCACCAACCAGTGACTTTCCAGCGCCAACTCGTACACTTTCACTATCCCTACACACCAGGGACAATTTACAATTTTTTACCAAAGCCTATTAATCTACAAACCTGTACGTCTTTGGAGTGTGGAAAGAAACGGGAGCACCCGGAGAAAACCCACGCAGTCACGGGGAAAACATACAAACAAAATCAATCGGGATTAAACCTGGAACCCTGGCACTACCGCTGCACCACTGGTACAGTGAACAGTTTTTTGTAATATGCTATCTAGTCAAAGAAAAGACTACACATGATTACAATCAAGCCGTAAGCGGAGTAAATAAACCTACACCTAATAAATGTACCTGATTTTTAATGTGGTGCAGGAGTAAAAAGGACTGATGCAAACCTTAATGAATAATATTCAATGAAAACTAAATTATATGATGATTAAACATAAAATAGCTTAAATAATAAATCAATGAGTCTGCATATCATTGATCTATGAGTTGTAGGTATTTTAAAAGGCAATACAGTTCACAAGTTGTGAGGAAAAAAAAAGAAAATATTTCAATAGCTTCTTGTTATGATTTGCTGTGCAGAACCTGGACTTTTTTTATTACCAGAGCAGAGTTCGGCATGGTTACTGGTGATTTGCCAACTAGGTGACTCTGAATCAAGTCTATTGGGATCATTGTGTAAGAAGGAACTGCAGATGCTGGTTCTAACCTAAGATAGACATAAAAAGCTGGGGCAACTCAGCGGGACAGGCAACATCTCTGGAGCGAAGGAATGGGTGATGCTTTGGGTCTGAAGAAGTGTCTCGACCTGAAGTGTCACCCGTTCCTTCTCTCCAGAGATGCTGCCTGTCCCGCTGAGCTGCTCCAGCTTTTTGTGTCTATCTTTTGGGATGATTGCCAGCCATAGTTTCTACCAGTTCCAATGCGTAAATCTACAGGGAAGCAATGTATTTCTCATTCCATATGACGGTTTCAAAATTGAACAAGAATACATTTGTTTCATTCAAATTCACTGCATTTAATCAAACATCTTTAAAAGGCATAGAATGTTCCATGGCTTGACAAATCCCCTCGATCTTCTGAGCAAGTAGAGACGGTTGATGAGCTTTCTTTATGATTGCATCAATGGGGCTGGGCCCAACACAGATCTTCAGAGATATGCACATTCTGGAACTTTAAGCTGTTGACTCTTTCCACTGCCATCCCGTCAATGAAGACAGGGTCATGGATCCTCGGATTTACCTTTTTGAAGTCAACAATTAGCTCCTTAGTCTTGCTAATATTGAGAGCAAAATTGTTATTCTGGCACCATTCAATCAGGTCACCCTCAGTACTCTGACTCATTATTACCTCTTATTCGTCCAACAATATTGGTATCATCAGCAAATTTAAGGAGCTATGCCTGGCTATTGGCCATGGGTATGGAGAGTAGAGCAAGGGAATGAGCACATGGTCTTGAGGTGTTTTTGGGCTAATGGCCGTCAAGAAGGAGGGATTATTGCTACCAGTGGAGAATGAGACATTGACAAGTGTATCAACAATGTGCAAATAAACAAAGGTCCCGACCTGAAAAGTCACCCATCCTTTTTCTCGAGAGATGCTGTCTGACCCTCTGTGTTACTCCAACACGTTGAGTCTATCATTGGTATAAACCAACATCTGCAGTTCTTTGTTTCTACATAAAATCCACGTCATCTGATTAAGATGTCATGGTTCTCCTGGTTACAATAAAGCATCACAGACGCCCAGTCACATGTCACATTGTTGTACAATAGCTCTGACATTCAACTCACTGATAAGAATGTGCAGGAACCACAGGCATATTGTAAAAAATTATATATTTTTTCCATTTGTTCTTTGCGTGTTGACTGCACTGCTGATTGTTGCCTTGGATGAATAGAGTCAACCACTTTCTTCCCAGTTGGCCATTGGCTAGGCCAGCACCCTGATTCCAACAGTGCAAGACCAAACATTTGTCAGGCTGGACATCGCATAAGATGATTATTACAGCTTCTCTCATTTTCCACTAATTTTAGTTTAGTTTTGATTAGAGTTATGGCATGGAAACAGGCCCTTCAGCCCACCAGTTCACGTCGATCATTCGCACAGGTTCTATGTTATCCGACTTTCCCTACACACTTGGGGCAATTTCGAGATGCTAATTAACCTACACACCCACACATCTTTTGGATGTGGGAGGAAACTGGAGCACCCAGTGGATACCCACATGATCACAGGAAGAACATGCAAACACCACACAGACAGAACCCAAGGTCAGGATTGGACCCAGTTTTCTAGCACTGTGAGCTCTACCAGCTGCATCACTACGCCACCAGGTGCAACTGCTCCTCGTGGGTCCTTATAATCAGTTTGAACATTTACCTTGTTGGTGCTTTTTCTCCTGTTCACCAGGGCCAACAGAGTGGAATGGCTAATGTGCTCCTCAGCCCATTTTGCATGGATTCATGATGCTGCCACTTGCCCCACTTAAGTGTTCAGGCTTTTCATCAAAATGGAGTAAAGTGGAGATAGGGCAGAGGAGGCCAATTGTGAAACCCATTACAGTCTGGAGCAGTTGAGACAAATTGTATCAATTCATTTATGGGAACAATGTGAGGAGAAAGGTATCGATTATATCAAATGGGATGGCTGAAAGAGAGTCCGAAAGATTTCCTGAATATTAATATTGATCAATTGTCTGTTTTTTTATATATACTGCTCAATGTTTATACATTTTTAACCTGGACTTTAAACTATTTAGACTTTAGACTTAGAGATACTGCGTGGAACCTCTGAGTCAGAACTGATCAGCGATCACCCCGTACACTAGCACTACCTTACATACTAGGGACAATTTTACAAAAGCCAATTAACCTGTACGCCTTTGGAATGTGGGAGGAAACCGGAGGACCTGGAGAAAACCCATGTTATCACAGGAAGAATATACAAACTCCATACAGAAAAGGCCCATGGTCAGGATTGAACCCGGGTCCCTGGCCATGCAAAGCAGTGGCTCTACTGCTGCACCAACATGCCACCCTATTATTACCCATCTCTGCCAGACAGAAACATTTTAAAGGGTTCCCGGGGACTGCAGCAAGCCTATTTGTTTATATAAAACAGGGTGGGATGATGTAGAGATATTGCATTACAAGCCTGCCCTTCTTTTCACTTGATATCAAAACACATACAGCGATGATGCTGATACCTGTGAACAACCTAGCCAATGTTTCTCCCCAAGAGGAATTTTGATGACAGTTACAGTTTCAATCCTTCTCCATTGTCAGAGTGAGGCCACCTGCAAACTGAAAGAGTGTTACCTCATATTCCACTTGGGTAGATTATGTCCCAACAATATTAACATTGAATTCTTCAACTTTAAGCAATACCCCTTTTTGCCCACAACCCCAATATGCACCAGTTTCTCCTACCATCCCCACCCCCTCTCCTCTTCAATATATATCTATCCCACTCTGGCATTACATTTCACTCTCCTTCTTATCTAACACCCTTTTGTCTCCTTTTCATCTCTAGTCTTGTCCACCCATCCACCAATCAAAACCTCCCACACCTGTATCCACCTATCACTTGCCAGGCTCTCTCACCCCCACCTCTCTTTTCCAGCTTTCTTCATCCCCCTACATCAATTTGACTGAAGAGGGGTCCCAACCCAAAACGTCGCCTATCTATTTCCTCCACAGATGATGCCTGACCCATTGAGTTACTCCAGCATTTGTTTATTTTACAGTTTGTGTGTTGCTGCCTGGAGTGGTTGGGTTGCTCAGCAAGAATTGGGATAGATCAGAGCTTTGATGTTTCTGGTTTTTATTGCTCAATCACTTTTTTCTGAGTGTTATTATGCTTGCACCACAGTTTCCTAAACCAAATATACTTTTCAGACTTTGTTGATCATGTTGCTCATGATTACTCATCTCCAGTGTGTGTGTGTGTTGCGAGAGAGAGATGTGACTCACATTCATAATTGTAAGGTGTGGTGGAGTGGGAGTGAGGGGATGGGAAGACGGTATATTCCTGTCCTTGATAATGTTGAATGTGAGATTCCCCTTGCGCAAAGAATCTGTGTTAGTGAAACTCCCATATCCATTTCACCACATCAATTGGTGAGACATGTATTTAAAGGCTTTATTAAAGAAAAAAAGCTATTTATTGTCTTCCTTGTATCACCAAATCGAGTAATATGCTTTATCTGCAACACTTTTTGTCAATAATTCGAAACCAGAAAATGCAGGATATATTCAACGTCAGGTATATCTGTGGATACAGAAACAATTACCTTTAAATAGTATGGTATTGTATTTTAATAACCACACAGCCAGGCTGGTGAAAATTTGGGTTGTCAGCAGCGATACAATAATAAAGAACACACAACCACAATAAAAAATGTAACACAAACATCCACCACAGCATTCATCACTGTGGTGGAAGGCACAAAAATTTGGCCAGTCCTCCTCCATTTCCCCCCCGTGGACCGGACCAGAGTCAGTCCAGGATCGGCTCTTCCTCACCGGAGACCACGGCTTTAAGTTGTTGTAGGCCGCAGGCCGGCGGTCAAGATTTAAAGTCTCCGCTGCAGCCAGAAGCACCGTAGACTGCAGGGGCGGTCGAAGTTCCCCTCCAGGGGTGTTGGTAAGTCCATGCCGGCCCCGCGGTAGAAGTTGGCTGCGGGCCGGCAGTGATGGCTGTGATGGCAGTGATGGTTTCTTCTTCAGTTGCTGTAGACGCCGCAGCAGCTGGAGCTCTGCAGACCGCGACTTCAGGCTGCAACTTCAGGCTGCCGGCTGCCCCGGGCCAGCGAAACGGAGCGCTCCCCTCCAGCGAGCCCCAACGAGGGCTCACCTGCTCCACGCCGAGAGTCCACGATGCGCCTGGCGCTGAAGCCCCGGGCGCGTCTCCGGGAAAGGCCCCGCCGATCCTTGATGTTAGGCCACGGGGGAGGCGACCTGAAAAAAGTCGCCTCTCCGTGGAGGAGGCGGCCAAAACGGTTTCCCCCTCACACCACTCCCCACACAAAACACATAAAGAAACACAAATACATACTTTAAAACATACTAAAAAAATAAGAAAAAGATGAAAAAAGATGAAAAAACTGCCAGAGCAGCGCCCCAACCTGAGATTGGCTTTTGTTGGCTTTTGTTGGCATATTAGCTAAAATGCTGCCAAAGATTGAATCCAAACTATTTCATTATAGGAGGTGCCATGGGGTAGTGCAGAGATATCACATTAGAGCCTGCACTTCTTTTCCCTTTTGACCCAAACATGAAGTCTGTGACACACATGGCAATTGCCAAACCTGCATTCGACACCTATGTGAGTTTGACATCATTTCATGTTGTTCCAATTCATATACAAAATATATGAATGTACAAGCTTCAGCTGAAGGAACAGGCATTAGGCAAAATTGCAGGCAATTACGGCACCATCTTGATGACTATCAGCAGTGGCACAATGGCACAATGACACAATGGCGCAGTGGTGAGTTGCTGCCTTATGCCCCTGTCCCACTTAGGAAACCTGAACGGAAACCTTTGGAGACTTTACGCCCCACCCAAGGTTTCCGTGCGGTTCCCGGAGGTTTTTGGCAGTCTCCCTACCTGCTTCCACTACCTGCAACCTCCAGCAACCACCTGCAACGGAAACCTTGGGTGGGGCGCAAAGTCTCCAGAGGTTTCCGTTCAGGTTTCCTAAGTAGGACAGGGGCATTATGGTGCCAGAGAGCCGGGTTCCATCCTGACAACGGGTGCTGTTAAAGTACAGAGTTTGTACTTTATCCCTGTAACCGCGTGGGTTTATCCCTGTAACCGCGTGGGTTTATCCCTGTGACCACGTGGGTTTATCCCTGTAACCGCGTGGGTTTTACCTGTAACCGCGTGGGTTTTACCTGTAACCGCGTGGGTTTTACCTGTAACCGCGTGGGTTTATCCCTGTAACCGCGTGGGTTTCTACCTGTGACCGCGTGGGTTTTTCTGAGTGCTCCGGTTTCCTCCCACATTCCAAAGATGTGCAGGTTTTGGAGGTTAATTGGCTTCAGCAAAATTATAAACTGTCCCTAGTGTGTAGGATAGCGCTAATGTATGGAGTGTTCGGCACGGACTCGGTGGGCCGAAAGGCTAGTTTCGGCTATGTCTAAATTCTAAAGCTGTGTTGGGATTAAGAAGTTTGTCTTGGGAAAAGGGACTCCTAGTGTCTTGACTCCCCTGCTCATCTTGCCTTCGTTGGCCATATTTGGCCCTGTAAATCTCCTTTGTCAAAATCTACTTAATTTTTACATCAGTTCCTTAGCCACATTAAGATGAAGGAAGTGGCAATTAGTAAGCAGCTCCCCTTGTTTCTAGCCTCAGGTCCACGACAATATACAACCAGAAGACTCCTGAAAATGATTCGGACCAGGAATGGCTAAGGCTCGTTCACTTTTCTAAAGGGTCCCATTAGACGTTATGAGATATGAAATACCCTTGAGTAATTATCAAGGTCTGCTCACCCATGGGAGAAGGTTTATGGAAGGGATTGATATGCAACTAGTTGGACCACAGACAGCAGCTCATGGACAGATTATAAAGTTAATTGGTAAGTATTCATCATCATGTCAATGCAGCTCAGTTAGAAAGCACTTAGAGATGGGAGTGAAGTTATTGGATCTTGTAAAACTGACACAGTCCCTATCCTGATTACAAGATAAAAACCCAAAGGAATATCGAATCACGTAATAATTTGCGATATTTTTATTCATAAAATTTCTGGCGCAAGGATTTTATATATAGTTAGCCTATTGATAAAACAAAATATCTTTATCAGGTCTCTATGCAGCTCATTAATCAAACTGTAAAGTGTAGAATTGACGTTTCACATTAACTATCAATTTAATGCATTTGGCTAAACAAATGTTCTAATTAAATTTATTGTTGATTTAAGAAATACATTTAATAGAGATCCGAGGGGTACGGTTTTCAAACAGAAGATGGTGGATATCTGGAGTAAGCTGTCAAAGGAGGTAGTGAATGAAGATACAATTAAAAGGTATTGTACAGGTACTTAGATCGGAAAGGCATAGAGTTACAAGCCTCATGTTTAAGATCAGTGTAGATAGTGTGACAGTATCCCCTCCCTTGGATGCTACTCTGACCCCTACCACTGGCTGACTGACCAGGTGAGGTCATCCCCAGCATCATTGGTAACAGCTGGGTCCAATTAGCTGATATTGGTTTGGCCACCTAAACCTCATCAGCCTGCTCCTTATAAAACTGAGGCATTCTTGAGGGAGTTAGCAAGCTGAGACTGCTAGCCGTGTTCCGCCCGCTAGCCGTGTTTCCCCCGCTAGCCGTGTTTCCCCGCTAGCCGTGTTCCCCCGCTAGCCGTGTTCCCCCGCTAGCCGTGTTTCCCCCGCTAGCCGTGTTCCCCCCGCTAGCCGTGTTCCCCCCGCTAGCCGTGTTCCCCCTGCTGCAGGTTTGAGGAAAACTGAGCCATTGGGACAAACCTGAGACCACGAGTGTAACAGTATGGTCAAGATTGGACTGCTGGAAAAATGCCCTTGGCAGCCAGATTCTCCACTCAGGCTAAGCGAGTGGCTGGGGCAACCCAGAGATGCCAGTGCCTCTCCTGCACATGGACATTGAGGGACTGTGCCCACACTCATGGCAAAGACAGCTGCCATGCTATTCCAGAGACCATGTGTCATCTCTTCAAGCTCAAAGCTGAGCTGCCATGAAAAAACTGAGACAGCCAGCACCTCCTCTCGAGGCAAGGATGAACTTTTGGGAGAATCCTTGAGTTTGCCATGCCTCCTTCAAAGATCAGGACTGAGTTACTGGTACAATCATGAGATTGCCAGTGCCACCATACATGGGTCCTGATAGTGAGGGACAGCATCTCCCATTTCTTACCACTGTAAATAACATATTTCATGTGAGTTCTCCCTACTTTGATTGCCAATGTGGTCACTGCAGAACCTGATACCATTCCCAATGCCACACTAGCTTTGTGACAGTGTGAACTGTGAATAGGATGCAATGAGGATGCAGGGTGACTTGGACAGATTGGGTGAGTGGGCAGATGCATAAATGTGAGGTTATCCACTTTGGTGGTGAGAACAGGAAGGTAGATTATTATCTGTATGCTGTCAGGTTGGGAAAAGGGGAAGTACACTGAGACCTGGGTGTCCTTGTACGTCACTGAAAGTTAGCATGCAGGCAGTAAAGAAAGCTAATGGCATTTTGGCCTTCATAATGTGAGGATTTGAGTATAGGAGCAAAGAGGTCCTTCTGCAATTGTAAAGGGCCCTGGTGAGACTACACCTGGAGTATTGTGTGCAGCTTTGGTTTTATAATTTGAGGAAGGACATTCTTGCTATTGAGGTAGTGTAGCGTAGGTTCATGAAGTTCCTGGAATGACGGGACTGTCATATGATGAAAGAATGGAGTGACTGGGCTTGTATTCATTGGAATTTAGAACGATGCGAGAGGATCTTAGAGAAACGTATAAAAATTTAGAACGATGTGAGAGGATCTTAGAGAAACATATAAAATTATTAAGGAAGGATTGGACATGCTAGATGCAGGAAACATGTTCCTGATGTTGGGGGAGTCCAGAACCAGGGGCCACAGTTTAAGAATAAGGGGTAGGCCATTTAGAACTGAGATAAGGAAAAACTTTTTCACCCAGAGAGTTGTGAATCTGTGGAATTCCCTCCCTCAGAAGGCAGTGGAAGCCGATTCACTGGACGCATTCAAAAGAGAGTTAAATAGAGCTCTTGGGGCTAGCAGATTCAGGGGATATGGTGAGAAGGCAGGAATGGGATGCTGATAGTGGATGATCAGCCATGATCACATTGAATGGTGGTGCTGGCTCGAAAGGGCTGAATGGCCTCCTCCTGCACCTACTGTCTATGTATCTATGTAATAGACATCGAGAATGGCACAAACAATATATAGGGGGAAAATAGCCTATTCTGTGGCATGCATTCTTATAATTCTATGATTCTTTGAGCAGATTGAAGCATATGGATTGTTACAGCTCTTTCTGTAATTTTTACCAAAATATTTCTTTAATGACAGGGACCCTTGATTGAAGCCACATTTGATTGAGCCAGGAACTAAACAAGTGGTATATTGTGAAATAATCAACAAAGTGAAGGATCAAAAACACATGCTTAGTGCTTTATAAATACAAGGCGTGGTTATCTGAAACCACACGCATCGCAACAGTATCGTGCACAATGCAATACAAGTTGTACTGCTGTGATAAATGAGACAAGGGTCGGACACTGGAAGATATTTTGTTTATTACTGTGGCATTTAATTGTAGGCTGTGAGGGACATTAAAAGACTTATGGAAACAAATTGCAAACAACTAATGCATTACTGTTGCTGGGAAATTACAGTTTACAGCTTATTTTCTGCAGGAAAAGATACAGAAGGATAAGTGCATATTCTTATAATTGTGGGGAAAGTTGTATAATTAAAGGGAGAGTAAAGTCTGAAAGGAATAATTTGTAATTAAAAACTCTTCTCTCAATCTAAACAAGTACATATTGTGGAGCCAAACTGTTCTGAACTAGAACTGAAGACATCATAGTTGGTAAATTTTACAATCAATATGTTTTGTTGACAAGGGAAAATAGATTTGTATGAGTATAGAGATGGTACATAAAGGATAGGGACAAAAGAATTATGGATGAACAGGGATAGAGTGAGGAAAGATGTGCCTGGGAGTTCATCAGGCAGAGGTGCTGATCTGAGAAAATGACAAGTGAAACTGAAGGTGAAAGTAGAAATTAGTTACAGAGTGAATTACAGTATTTAGGAAACTCAGCTCAGTAGGATCTTATTGTTGCAGACTGTCAGAGGCAGCATGGAGAAAAAGATGCTCTTAATTTGAGGGCTTTCTTTGGCTTTGGGAACATTTAAGCTGGTTATAAGATGTAACCATTGATAGAGGGTTAGATTATTGATAAAATGTCACTTTTAAAACCATGTCTCATGACCCCGCTCCTGAGAAAATATAGGCATATCTTCCATTCATTTGTCTCCCGTTTCCCTTTCCCTTGACTGTCAGTCTGAAGAAGGGTCTCGACCCAAAATGTTACCTATTCCACTCTATGATCATTGCTTTTGTCTGTCTGAGAGAGAGATGCAAGAAAGCAGCTATGACATATAATACACAATAAACTATACTATAAATACACAATAAACAAGTGATGCATTCTTGTACTCTTACATGGGTATGACCGTACATAAAAAAATCCCCCTCCCCTTCCTTCCCAACCTTAGCCTCATGGACCTTAGAGTACCCCTAGTTCCTAAAACCCATTTCCATCACTGGTAGCCACTATGCGGGAACTCCTCTCGATCATGAAGAAGACTTACCAGTGACCACCTACGACCATGTGTCGACCACGCTGCGAGCTTGTGGCGTGCGCAAACTATCCTAAACTCACAAATAAGGTCGCCATAGTGGGACAGGCCCTTAAAGATCTCTAAGTCCTCCCTTTAAGAAAATGCATTAAAAAAAATGTCCATGCAGCTAAATTATCTCATGACAACTGATGTTTCACAGTTCTGGTCCAATCCTTGAACATTTTATTTGCACCTTCACCAGTACCTTTAGGCTTTGTTATCGTCGAGAGGAGCGAACTGTACACTGGACGCACATTTGAGGCCTATGCATGCTTAATATTGTGCCAGGTCATAGTCGATATCCCTCAGTCCCTCTGCATTTCCATGGTAACGTGTGATTATCAAATGAAACGTTGCGTTGGAGATTTCCGCTCTGCAGCTTTTTAACCGGGCTGAGTGCAGTGTCCGGGGTGTGCAGAGTCCAGCAGAGAAGTGGGAGGCAGAAGGCATATGAACATATGTTTCTGACAGAATGTCGGCCACAATGAAGCACAAGTGTACTCCCTGAAACGGACGACACGGTGGTGCAGCGGTAGAGTTGCTGCCTTACAGCGTTTGCAGCGCCGGAGATCCGGGTTCGATACCAACTACGGGTGCTGTCTGTCTCGAGTTTGTATGTTCTCCCCATGATCGCGTGGGTTTTCTCTGAGATCTTCAGTTTCCTCCCACACTCCAAAGACATACAGGTTTGTAGATTAATTGACTTGGTGTATGTGTAAATTGTCCCTCGTGTGTGTAATGTAGTGTTAATGCGCGGGGATCACTGGTCGACGTGGACTCGATGGGCCGAACGGCCTGTTTCCACACTGTATCTCTAACCTAATTAAACAAAACTAAAAGTGTAAATGCTCCATGTTGACCCATGTTGCTGTTGATGATGTATTCATCATAATCTTATTTTCCATTCCTTTCAAGTTTTCCATTTTTCAAACAAATTAGTCCACTGCATATTTATCAGCGTAGAGGTTCATTTCACATTTAGCTGCACTGTATACATGTTTTATATTGTCTTGTATTGTGTTGCATCCGTTATCATTTTCTAATAAGATACCTTGTTATCCAGCTTGGCATCACTGAAGATGTTAATAGTGAGCTATTTACTGACAAATAATTGTCAATTTTGAATAACAGTAAACTCAACATCAATTGAATTAGTTTATTAAAAATATGAGTACAGTTGAATTATTTATTAAAAATATGAGTGCTTGCTCTTCATCCCAACTTTCTGCTTATTATCTTTATTCAACTGTTTATCCACTGACACAAGATATTACCCTTTGTGATGAGCCAATTTTTTAAACTTCAGTCATTTTAACAAATTCAAAGATCAGGCATCTATCATATTGTACAGATTTGGTATGTTTTGGTTTGGTGTACAGAGATCCAGCATGGAAACAAGCCCTTCGGCCCACTGAGTCCATGCTGACCAGCGAGCTCCCATACACTAATCTATCCTACAAACTAGGGACAATTTACAAAAGCCAATTAACCTACAAACCTACACATCTTTAGAATGTGGGAGGATACCAGAGCACCTGGAGAAAACCTACAGTCACTGGGAGAATACAGACAGCACGTGTAGTTAGAATCAAACCCCGTCTCTGGTGCTGCAAGGCAGCAACACCACTACTGTACAACTGTACTGGCCCCATGTTCTTCCATGGCCTCTTCGAAGAACAAGAGTCACAGTGTTATGGAAATATATAGCATGGAAACAAGCCCTTCAACCCATCGTGTCTGTCAGCCCCATCATCGTTACACCATCTTTACATCGTCATCGCCACCCCTTTACACTAATCCTAAATCAATCCAATTTTTTAATCTCCACATATTCTTGTCAACTCCGCATAGATACTACTATTCACCTACACACCAGGGGAGAGGCCAATTAATCTACCAACCTGCATGTCTTAAAGATGTGGAAGGAAGTCGCAGTCACAGAGAGTTTTTCCAAATTCCGCATCGACTAGATCCAAGGTCAAGATTGAACCTGGCTTTCCAGTGATGTAAGGCAATGGCTCTATTACTTGTGCCAATGTGCTGCCCATTTGTATCAGTTTAGTTAATAATGAATTCACCTTCAACACCATAAGGTTTCCTTCTAACCAGAGCACCAGCTTCATCTTTGCTGGGTCTAAATCATGGAATTTGCAAACAAGAGTAGAAACACATTCATCAGAGAGCTATTGTGGTTCTGGAAGGCTGCTCATCATCATAATCACAAGGGTAATTAGGGGTGACCAATAATAATGGCCTGCCAGCAACAACCACATGTCATAAAATAATGCAATTATATCTTTCCTATAAGAGAATTGAAGACTGGATCCGGCGGAATACGCGGAGGAGACCATCATTTTGTGGTCCAACAGGTAGGAAATGGACTCAGCAAAGAATCGTGGAGCGCAATTAGGGCACAATGTTCACGTAGAACACTGGTGGCCATCCACTGCATCCTGACTTATCGCCAGCCGTCTTGACTGTGTCTTACTAATGGATCCATATAGGCCGGGACGAGAGAGTGAGGCCGACGATTTGTGCAACTCTCCCTCACTTTAATCCAATTTAAGCGCAAGTCATGACTTCAGGACCCGTTCTGCCCAACTGGGCAAAGAAAGATCGCCACAGGAGCGCGTGCAGCTGCGAAGAAGCGCACCGCAGAGGCTCAGAGGAAATACGCCGCACACAAGGCTCGAGCCACTTCAACTTCTACCGCAGCACCCACCCACCCAACTGTGTCCCATATGCGGGCGAACCTTCCGGGCACGGATCGGTCTCACATCGGTTTTGCTTGTGGTCACTTCTGGACCCACAAACAAAAACACTGAAGTCATGGTCTTCGACTACGAAGGATGAACAACATAGAATTAAGCTGATTGGGCTAAAATCCCTACTCATAATATCTCGCCTGTTGTAGAATAGTACAACATTAACAGTCCATTAGTTTCCTGACACTATTGCAATCTGCTTTTTGAAAAATATGTATAAAACAACAGCTCTGTTTTCTTATGTTCGGCTTCATTGACTATGTATAAGCACCATCTGGGCTTTTGGATTATCAACTTTTTTTTCAGTTTGTCAATAACCTTCTTCCATTTTAATCCTATTCAAGGTCAACTCTATGTGAACAGTCTATTTTATTATTTAGCAAATATCTCATCTAGGTCTCTTTCATTCCATGTGAATCTATCCTGTTAATCCAAAGTGATGCTACTGACCTATTAGACACTTGTAAATTGATTTCATAATTGTTTTCCTGAAGATTTTTTTCATTTCTCTTATGCATTCTTCTACTCCCTCATGTCCTCTCATTTCACGTTTGAGCATTTCTTCACTTTATTTCTATTCAATTAACTTATCTGTTGTTATCTGTTTGTCCCCAATTCCCAATAATTTTTTGCTTGTTTTTGGCTCCGAGTGGAAATCAATTTCCTTGAATTTTTATTGATACCCTTTTAAAGTTATCCAACTAGTTTCTTCATTCTTCAAGACTTCTTCACAATTTACTTATTATTACTTGGCCCTCATTTCCAGAGCATGTTGGCAATTTCACCAAGGATGTTAGTTTACCCGAATAATTGCATGCATGATTTTCCATTCATTATTTCTATCAGCTCATTAATGTCAACAGCTCATTTGCAAGGAGCCGTGATAGCACTCTTTGAGTTCAATATCGATTCTTTGGAGTTGTGTGACTCATAAATATTTTCCAGGAGGCAATTTGTCTGAAAACGTTTTTGATACTGAAAAAGAATAAAAAATCCAAGAAAATGTAATGATTTAGGCATGCTAACAAGCATTTGAAAGGTATTTGATGGATGATTCATAAAATGTCCTTTACTTTAATGCACAATTTTGCTTAACTTCCTCTTGGTTGCAGTCCAACTCACGTCTCCTTTGCCATAAAATAATTAGGACCAATTACATATTAGCTACAGTTGCACAAGAGCTCTCTTTGCATAGACAACATACTTGGGTGCATGCACTGACAAAATTACACAACGACTTGAGCAAGAAATAAACTGCTGTAAGAACTCAGTGGGCCAAACAGCAGGCATGGAAGCACAGGGGTAGTGGATGTTTTAGGTCCGAACTCTGCCTCATGACTGAGAGTGTAGATGGAAGATAACTAGTGGATAGAAGTGAGAGGGAAGGGCGAGCCAAAGATTGGGAGGTTATAGGTGGAACCAGATGAGGGGGGATAGTGGAAAGATTGAGGCAAGTGAAGGAATATTGTGATCAAGGCTGATTGGTGATATGGAGATAAGATAAAGAAAAACATAGGCACATGGAATTGGGTGGGTGAAGGGAGAGGAATTACAGAGCCAGAGGCAGGTTGGTGTTAGATGGAACCAGAAAAGGGAGAGATGATGGGAAGATAGAACCAGGTGGGTGAGAGGATTGGAATGGTGAACCAAGAGTGAAGAAATCCAGGTAGATGGGCATGTGTGTGATGGACGGATAGAATCAGATATGGAAGGTAATGCATCTGGACAACAAGAGGGTGGGAAACAATGGAAACGAATGGAGAGAATCTGGGTTAAATGGTTCCACCTGTCCCCCTCTGCTCCATCATTTCCTCCTTCCATCTACCTAACATATTCCCATCACACAGTTCCACCTATCACCTACCAGTCTTTCGCTCATCCTTCCTTCTCACTTCTATACTCTCTAGAATTTAGAAGATTGAGAGGGGATCTTATAGAAACTTACAAAATTCTTAAGGGGTTGGACAGGCTAGATGCAGGAAGATTGTTCCCGATGTTAGGGAAGTCCAGGACAAGGGGTCACAGCTTAAGGATAAGGGGGAAATCCTTTAAAACCGAGATGAGAAGAACTTTTTTCACGCAGAGAGTGGTGAATCTCTGGAACTCTCTGCCACAGAGGGTAGTTGAGGCCAGTTCATTGGCTATATTTAAGAGGGAGTTAGATGTGGTCCTTGTGGCTAAGGGGATCAGGGGGTTTGGAAAGAAGGCAGGTACGGGATACTGAGTTGGATGATCAGCCATGATCATATTGAATGGCGGTGCAGGCTCGAAGGGCCGAATGGCCTACTCCTGCACCTAATTTCTATGTTTCTATGTTTCTATGTTTCTATACACTGCCTATCTTCCCTCTGGACCCTTAGACCTGATGCAATGTTGTGACTTGGAATTTTAGCTACCTCTTCACCTCCACAGATGCTGGATGACCAGCTGAAATTTGTTTCAGATTCCAGCATCTGCAATCTCTTATGGCTCCATTATACCAGAACTAACCCCAACACAGTGTAGTGTGTTATAGAAACATAGAACATATTAGTTTCAGTTTTGGTCACCCTGTTTTAGGAAAGATGTTCTTAAGCTGAAAAGGGTGCAGAGAAGTTGTACGAGGATGTTGCCAGGAATCAACGGCTTGAGCTATAGGAAGAGTTTGAACAGGGTAGGACTTTATTCCTTGGAGCACAGGAGGCTGAAAGGTAATCTTATTGGGATCATGGGAGGAATAGATAGAGTAAATTTAAAGAGTCTTTTACCCAGAGTAGGGGAATCAAGATCCAGAGGACATAGGTTGAAGATGAGGGGAGAAAGACCTAAGGGGCAACATTTGTTGCATAAAGGATGGTAGGTATACGGAACATGCTGCCAGAGGTGGTAGTTGAGGCAGGTACTATCACAATATTAAAATAAATATATTGGACATGTTTAGAATAGGTTTAGTGGGATGAAGGCAGACAGGTAGGGCTAGTGTAGATGGGGCATATTGGTCGACGTGGGAAAGTTGGTCTGAAGGGCCTGTTTCAACACTATAAAACTCTATGACAGTGTACTCTTACTCTGTATGGTTAACCGACACTTGGCTGATTTCCCATCTCATCATCCATAAATTTAAGATTATCAAATGCATTTCAGCCTGTGTCCTGAGTTACACCGACCTGTTCTCACCCTTAGCCTTCATAACAAGAGGAGTTGATTATAGGAGCAAATAGGTCCTTCTACAGTTGTACAGGGCCCTAGTGAGACCACACCTGGAATATTGTGTGTAGTTTTGGTCTCGAAATTTGAGGGAGTACATTCTTGCTATTGAGGGAGTGCAGCATAGATTCACAAGGTTAATTACCGGTATGGTGGAACTGTCATATGTTCATAGAATGGAACGGCTGGGCTTCTATACTCTGGAATTTAGAACGATATACAAGATTGTTAAGGGTTTGGGCACGCTAAAGGCAGGAAACATGTTCCCGATGTTGGGGGAGTCCAGAACCAGGGGGTCACTGTTTAAGAATAATGCGTAGGCCATTTAGAATGAAGATGAGGAACTTTTTCCATGCAGAGAGTTGTGAGTGTGGAATTCTCTGCCTCAGAGGGCAGTGGAGGCCGGTTCTCTGGATACTTTCATGAGAGAGCTGGATTGGGCTCTTAAAGATAGTGGAGTCAAAGGATATGGGAAGAAGGCAAGAGCGGGGTACTGATTGTGGATGATCAGCCATGATCACATTAAATAGCGGTGCTGGCTTGAAGGGCCGAAAGGCTTACTCCTGCACCTATTGTCTATTGTCATATCACTGACCTTCATTTACTCCACCCTGTACGGCATTTCAACTGGAAAATTCTTAACATTATTTTCAAATCCTCCCATGATATCACCCTCCTTTGTCGGCAATCTTCAGAGTTATACATCTCTATTTTTAATCTTTTGCAAATCTCAAACTTCAATAACTCCCTTGGAAACAACATCCTCTACTGTTAAATCTTGCAATTTCCTCCATGAATCATTTCATTTCTTCATTAATAAGCTTTTTAAAAGCAACCTTTATGATCAGGCTGTCATGCCCTCTGTTAGAATATCTATTAATGTGACGGTGTCAGATTTACTTTTATAATGTGCGTATGGGATGCCTTGTGATATAACTATATTGAAGATGTTTTTATAAATATAAATTGTGTTTATAGATAGATAGATAGATAGATAGATAGATAGATAGATAGATAGATAGATAGATAGATAGATAGATTATAAATTATCCACGTGGCATCTAAAAATGATGCAATTGTCTTCTGAGGAAAATATTTTTTAAATGTTACATTACGTTTACCAGAGGTGTGCCAGAGGTGTTACTCTGTTTACTACATATGGATTAATACCTGCTTTAACAAAAAACAACATGGTAACAAGACTAAGAAAAAAGCAGTAAATTATTTTATCTTTTTTAGTCCAAAATGAATCAGTGAACCAAAAAAAAAAAAATCCTTGTACATGTGTAGTAAGTTTGTTCTCCCTTCAATATTGCAAAGGATTTTGAAAATAGCAAACTCTATTTCGTTTAATTACTATCGTCATGTGTGCAAAAGCAGTCCTGTCTCGGTTAGCATCACCACAAACCCATTTAAGTGCAGGAGATCCGGTAGGCGGCGCGGCTCTGGCCAGCAGCCTGTCCGCGTTTTTATTATTTTTTTGTCTGTGTTTAAATGTAGTTTTTGTTATTTTATGTTGGGGGTGTGTGTGGGGGGGGGGGGGGGGGGGGTGGGGTGGGAGGGGGGGGGGAAACTTTTTGAATCTCCCTGCACAATTTTCTGGTCGGGTCTAAGGTGTCGTTGAGGCCGCAAACGAGGAGCGGCCTCCACGGGAAGAAGCCGGGGACTCGGGTGTCGACTCGACTCACCGTTGCGTCGTAGAGGAGCTGCCGAGTCCGGAGCGGGAGCGGTGGAGCGGTGCTGAGCTGTCGCTGCTGCTGCTGCTGTCGTTTGCTGCTGCTGCTGCTGCTGCTACCGGAGAGTCGGAGGCTCCAACGACGGGTCTGTGGACGACGGCACCGGGAGCCCACGGCTCCCTGGAGGGAGACCGCTTCTCAGGGCTCCTGCAACGGCGACTTCTCCCGCCCGAGTTGCGGGGTCGAAGAGCTCCTGGAGCGGGGCCTGACACCACTGCCCCGCGCGGCTGGAATGGCCGCGGACTCTGCGAGCGCACACCGGGGGCTCTAACACCAAGACCCGGTGTGCGACCTCGCACCACCCGGCGTGGCTTTAATGGCCGCGGGACAATCGCCATCGCCAGCCGGGGGCTATGACTTTGACTCTGACATCGGGGGGGGGGAGAGTGCAGTGGAGAGATAAGTTTATTTGGCCTTCCATCACAGCTATGTGATGGATGTTTATGTTAAATGTAATTATTGTTGTGTCTGGGGTCTATTTGTATGTAATGTATGGCTGCAGAAACGGCATTTCGTTTGGACCTCCAGGGGTCCAAATGACAATTAAATTGACTCTGACTCTGACTCTGATTTAGTCACCTTTATTTTCATGGTAAAACAGCATAGGCTTTAGGTTTCTGAACCAATCACCAATATTCTGGACCTGTAATTCAGATTCACAATCACAATGTGCACTGCACAATGGTGCAGCGGTAGAGTTGCTGCCTTATAGCGCCAGAGATCCGAGTTTGATCTTGACTATGAGTGCTTTCTATACGGAGTTTATACATTCTCCCTGTGATCATGTGTGTTTTCCCTGGGTGCTCTGGTTTCCTCCCACAGTCCAAAGAACTACAGGATTGTCGATTAAATGGTTTAGGTACAAATTGCAAATGATCCCACGTATGTAGAATATTGTTTGTGTACGGAGATCGCTGATCGTCGCAGAATTTGGTGGTTTCTATGCTGTAAATCTATAAAACTAGACTAAAAAGTGCAGTATGGCAGTTAGGAAATTTAAATTCCAATATTTAAAAAAATTCTGGGAATAAAGTTGATGCCTGAAACTCACGTTTGTCTTAAAACCTAATTTTGTTCACTTATGTCATGGACTGAGCACCTAAGCAGGCTCTTTAACCCACAATATCCGCATCACCTACCTAGTTTATATCAAAGTCACGTGAGTGACTATGTGAAGAGCCCGCCAGCCCCCATGCGCGTTAATACGTCGACGCATGGCGCGAGAATCGGAGCAGTTCGAAACTGCTCCAGCAGGTAAGGGGAATTTTTGATTTAGGAAGGGCCGCTGCTCTGAAAATAGGGGCAGCAAGCACGGAGAAGGTTGGCACAGCTTGTACAGCTGCTGCCATGGAGGTTCCATATGGAGCTGGTGTTTTAAATTTTCGGCTGCCGGCTCAGCCGGGAGAGCCCGCCGTGGAGGCTCCGTAAAGGAGCTTGCGGCTAAAAATAGCTGCTGCCGGCTCGGCCGGGACAGCGACCGCCGTGGAGGAATTGGGCTCCACGGGAGCAGGCGGCTGTTTTGAGCATCTGACGGGCGAGGCCTGACAAGACACCTCCGTTGGAGCTCCGAAAGGGAGCCAGCCAGAGGCCTGAGTAAGCAACACATGGTTCAGGGTTGCATTATATTCCTCCCCTGAGAAACTCCGTTGAGGCTCCAGAAGGGATCAAGGACTTGGAGTCACTAGCAGGCGCAACCTGTCTAGTGAATAAAAAACTAATAAATAAACAAACAAACAAACAATTAATTAAATAAATGGGCCGATAAATAAATAAATAAAATGAAAAAAGGAAATGTGCTCCTGGCTCAGGAGCCCCCTACAGGCTGTGCCAGTCAGATGCCTGTGGAAGCAACATCTGGTTCAGGGTTGCATTATAATATTTCCCGCTCAGAAGAGGGGAGTGTTGGAGATTATTACATAGGTGACTCCAACTATGGTGGATATCGATAAGGAAGTTGAATCCCTTGAACTAATGGGGGATGTGCTTCATTTTAATCATATGAAGAAGCTACCGGCTCTTGTCACATATTTGTCATCCTTTTGGGGATAGGAGATTCACTGGAGGAAGATCTGGCTAAGAGAATCAGGGAAATATGCTAGTCCAGATAACTGCCAGACTTTTGGATGTTCCATACATCAATTTCATCAGTTGGGATATCTCAGTGATGATATGTAGGCAAAGAATTATGTCAGCGAGTCCAGAAACTGCTCAATGGAGTCATTACGGCCTTTTGCAAGAGTAGATGAGTCTCAACTCTCGGAAGTGCAGAGAGCTGCATTAACACTTCTCTGTAATACACAGTTGGGGCTATTGCCTTCGTTTTTACAGGGCCAGTAACATGCAGCCTGCATAGTATCTCTTCAGCGAGGACTTATATAGCAAGTTGAAGACTTGGGGAATTTAAGGTGGCTGCGGGGATGGAGTACCATCCTATGTGGGTAAAGCTCCAGTATACCAGCGGGTTTTCACCCCTCTATTCAAGGGGCAGGAAGTGCCATTGAAGCTCCGGAAAGGAGCAGTCGGGAGTCACTAGCTGGCCCCGCAAGAACGGCCTGTTGAACCAGGCTTGCACTAATGGCAGGCGTGACCTGTCCAGTGAGCACCGCTGAGGCTCCGAAGGAGCAGCTGGCCAAAGGAGCAGCCTGTCGATCCAGGCTGGAAGAAACTGGCAGTGCGATCTGCACTGTCAGCTCCACCAAAGGCATCAAAAAAGGCAAAAGGCCCGCAGGAGCAGCCTGTCTAGGCAAGCTCGGAGTAATGGCAGGTGCGGCCTGTTCAGTGAGCTCCACTAAGGCTCCAATGGAGCAGAAGGGGTCGAAGGAGCGGCCTGTCAAACCAGGCTGGGAATAACTGGTAGTGTGAACTGCACAGTAAAGCTCCAGCAAGGCTCTAAAGAGCCTGTAGGCCGAGGAAGCAGTCTGTTCTATTGGGCTCAGGAATGCTGGCAGGCATGCCTTGCACAGCAATATCGCTTTTGAGCTCCGGAAACGAGCTGTTTGGCAAGCATGGGTCTGAAGATGTGGTCAGACATGGTCTGCAATGGAACTTCGCTGAAGCTCCAACAAGCAGGTCGACCTGGACTCAAAGACGCTGGCAGGTAAGGTCTCTTTACTAACCTCCGTAAAACTCCAAAATGGAGCAGTCTGTCACCCCGGGTTTGGATTAACTGGCAGCATGGTCTGTCTAGTACCTTTCACTGTCTCTGGAGAAGAGCAGGTTGATGCAGAGACATTGGCAGAGTGCCTTGCATAGCAACCTCTGTAAGTTCCAAGTAGGAACAGTTTGGCTACCCTGGTTCAGGGTAGACCATCTTGGAACTGGCTGGCCATATGGAACATATTGACCAGGGAAGCACTGCCTCAACACCTGTGATTGAGGTGAACAGGCTGCTCAGGTAGTTCACGTAGTCCCTCACTTCAACTTCTCATAAAATAAAGATCAAACTTCAAACCGTAAGTTCTCGTTTAATCTTTCTAGTTTCCATGTCTTTCAGGAAAGGGATTCTGCCATCCTTACCTGGTTTGACCCATACGTGACTCCTAACCACTGATGTGATTAGCTGCTAACTGCCTCCTTTATCTATCCCTTCCCGTGTTGTGCCGGTTAGGAACAAAATTCAGTGAATATATGAGTGAATCATATCTCTTTGATTTTAATATTTCTTATTTTACTTTCAAGATTGCTAGCATTTTTTTGGCAGTACGTCGGCAACATATTCAACCAAACAAATGTTCTATCACTCCTTATAGGTCTTTTCTTGCAACTTGTGCTAAATACAGGAAACATATTTTAGGCTTTGTCTGGAGCATTGGGTTCAACTCAAAACGTTGGAGTTGGAATGGAAAGAGAAATTAAAAGGGCTAGCAACATGGGGCACTGGCTTATGTGATCACTTATGTGATCATTCCTGATAAAGTTAAAATCTAGCAAAAACGCAAGAAATAAAGCCAGCACTGGAAATTTAAAATCATAAAAAGTTTGGAGAGGTTTCAGAGTTGACACATTGGACATATTTCATGGAATGGAACAGTATTTGCTGGTCATAATTTCCAATAGGTTATAGCCAAGGAAATATAGAAAATAAGACCAGGAGTAGACCATTCAGTCCTTTGAGAATTATCTACCTATCGATATGATTTTGGCTAATCATCTATTTCAATAAAAGGCTGTTTGATTTGATTTTTTTTTAACGTACATCATAAAATTAGCAGCAAATAGTAATATTTGCTCAGCGCTACGAAGTCCATAGATTCAAATTCCCCTCCAGAGACTTGGACACAACATTCAGATGCTTCAATTCAATAGCAAACAAGTGGCACTTGCATGTGAAATGTAAACTAAGGCCTCTTATTGTTCTCCGGTAGTTGTAAAAGAATCCAAAAAAGTTTTGAAAGAAAGGTTCTGGCCAACATGTATTCTTCGACAGGCAGTATAAAAGCAGACAATTATTTATTTTATTGCTGTTCAAATAACCTTACAACATATACACTTTGCTGTTACATTTCTCAATTATAAATGGTAATATTACAATAAGGATTAATTGTTTAGTAAATAACTTTATAGTATTCACTTACTTGAAATACTACTATTTGTCATGCCAGCCAATTAATAAATGATCATTTATTCAACACTATGTCATATAGGGTTTCTTGGAGTAAAGAACATCCAAGGAATTAGTTCAAATTGTTAAGTTATGAAATGTGGAACATGCAAATAAACTTTAATTTGGTAAATCTTTTTTTACTTTTACTTGATGCTTATGTTACAGTTTATCATTGTTGATTTAAAGTTGTAGGTATAAACAAAATGTATTTGAGATAACCTAAGTGGTGTGAGCAAAATAATAAAAATAACTTCTTAAGCACCGTATAATAAAATACACCAATAGGCCTAAATATTAACAGTGAATGTCAAAGTGCACTTGAATTAGTAGACAGAGAAAGAATTTTGTTTCCTTTGCTATAGCAACAGATTTAATCTGTAAAGTTATCAAGTTTCACCCTCTTCTGTTAGTCTTGCAAATGTTAAAACTCCTACAATTCTTCTTGCAGACTGCAGTTCTTGGATACAACTATTATTTTACTCCATTTTGTGATTGCCATTCAAGCAATCAGGCATTTTTTGCTATTTGCACTCAAGTAAAATATTGTTTGGTGCTGGGGAATGATACATCTCAGAACCTAACATAGTTTCACTGCTGAGAGCAAGAGTGGCAGTCACCAAGTTAAATGAAAGTGACAAGGAAATTGCGGCTGTGTGCTTTCTTGATTAAAGTGTGTAATCCTATTTTATAAATAAAAAGCTAACTTACTGCCCAGTTGTAGATTTCCACCGTGCTCAATATATTTCTGGCTGGAGAATAATTTAAGATGTGACATCAGTTTCTCTAATTTGTCATAAAGCTATGTTTAAGAGACATTTTGTGGAATTGTATTCTAATTGTTTGCATTGATGGATTCATTTTACAGTTTGTAAGACAATCTCAATTTATATTTAGTTCTAGTTAAATATGTATTGCATCCAAAGATTAATCTGATCCACACATTAAATTCCATTGTATTAAACCATTTCCTATTCATTCCTATTGCTCAGGATGCCCCGACCCAAGCAAAACATTTGAATACAAACTCCTGATCCAAGCATAAAATGTTCCACTAATATCCAGTTTCTAAATTTGTGTTTATTAACCAAAGCCAAAATACTGCCAAATTTCATGTAGCGACAGCAACACCATTAAAATATTGATCTTTATTAGGTGTTTTCTATTGTTTTCTTTGAACTCATTGCTCAGCAGTGGAACATTTTTGTCAATTGACTATGTGGATTTACAATTGGCTTCACCTTTTTATCAAAACAAAATTTGATTCCAAGTATAACATTACTTGACAAATCAAAATTATAACAGTGCAAATTTACCAGAAATAGAGTTTGAAGTCCAACTCTTAAATCTTTTCTCATAAAATAAGTTCCTGTGCTGCTTTGGTTGAATTATTAGCTGATGAGACCACCTAATCAAACAGAGGTTACAGATTTGAAATTACTTAAGTAAGAAAGGAGGTCATAAATAGAACATAATTTAATTTGCTAAACTGCTGACTGGCAGGGTTGACACAGCCAGAAGCATTTCCTACCACATGTTAACAAAAACAAGATTAAACGAGCCGATGTTTGCTTATGGGTTTAGTTCTGGAAAGAAGAGGTCAGATTCTTTTGATATTACAATGTGTTCTGGAGCAATGGCTAGTTTTATTCAAGGTCTGACTTGTAACAATACTTTGCATGAAAGGTACATGAGGTATGGGGCATTATCTGGGAAGGACTAATAAAGTAGAATGGGATTAATACAATTCAATATTGATGCAAAACCCCAGTAAGAAAACATTTTCAGGAAATAAGGAAAATAATTGGACACAAATAGGAGATAAAACAACACAGCACAGGCTCAGGCCCTTCGGCCATAATGCCCTTGTTAAATATAAAGCCAAGTTAAAGTGATCTCTGCATGTTCCATATTCCTCCATTTCCCTCATATCCATATGCCTATCTAAAAGGCACTTCAATGCCACAAACATACCTGCCTCATCAGCACTGCTGACAGTGCATTCCAGGCTGTATGATGAGAATTTTCTCAAGAGTTCTCTAATTTGACCACGAAAAACGGTATCCATATTTATTAGGTCCATTCACAAATTCCATGAAGTGAGGTGTAAGTACATTTCCTATATATAAAGGCAACGCTAGACCATCCCCCAAAGCCTATTAAAATAGCCAATTTTTCCTGGATATCAAGAAGTCAACATTTGCACAAAGCAAATTTGGACAAAGAAAATCATTATAGGTCAATTATCTTACACATTGGATATCAGTGGCATTCATAAGATCAGAAGTGTACAATTTTTTTAATATTTGTTATCATTCACAAAATGAAGCTCTCTGAACCCAAATATAGTTAGACCTTTCCAATATTCAGACACAAGTTGATAAATGGCAATGACTGTGAGTCAGACCATGCTCTTCTGCTACAAAACAGTTAAATCATATCCCTGTGACACCAAATAGTATTACCATTATTATATATCCACCCATCAACATCCTGTAGATAACCACTGACCAAGAAAGTAATTGGACCAGTCACATAAATACTGTGGTTAAAAAAGCAGGTCAAAGACTGAATATTTTATTATAAGTGGCTGAACTCGTAAGTCTAAAAGCCTTTCACTTTCTGTGAAGAACACGTCATAGAATATTCTCTCTTTGCCTGGATAAGTTGCAGCTCCAATAACACTCGAGAAACTGTATACCATAAAGCTCAAAGCGACCCACATGTTGGCACTCCATCCATTGATGTAGACATTTAGTTTGTATAATATGGATGTCATGTATATAGTCTATAATATACACTGCAGAAGATTGCCAGAATTTATCTGAAAGCACCTCCAAACTAATAACTTCTACTGCCCAGAAGGGCATCAACCACATGGCACAACATCATAGATTCCCCTCCAAGTCAAACATCATCCTGGCTTGGGAATTATTGTTCCTCCAACACTATTGGATCAAAATCCTGGAACTCCTAGCCTATAACACGATCATGGGAATAGCTGTAACATATGGCTACAGCTGTTCAGGAAAGGGACACTCCATTACTTTCTGAGGAACAATTGAGAGTGGGTGATGAATGCTGAACTTGCTGCATTTAATTTTAAAAATGAACATTCTAAGTGTGCATCTCTGCAAAAACAAAAGTAGACATAAAGTTAGAGGTAAAAATCAGAACATGATTTGGTAAACTATTCCATAAATGTGAATGATTCTACTTGACTGACTGGAATAAAGATGTAAGAGGAATACTTTTTATGGTAAACAGTACATATATTGTACAGCCAGGGACGACAAAGGGATTTGGACTGATCTAAATTTGGACTGGTCTAAAATGGATTTCAATGCTGGAAAATTCATGTCAATCCAATATAACTTGGAATACAAATGAACAGGTGGAACGACATCCTCTGTTATATGCATTAAATGCAGTGATGGTGCTCACTAAAATCTGTGGGTGAATTCAATTCGAATTACATAAAATCAAATTTCAGAATCAAATTTCAACATGCATACTTCACAAATTAAAACATTTAATGCTCAGAAACGAGGAAGAATTTGTATCTTATCTCCCATTTTCTTAATTCTCAAAGATTCACAATTATGGATGTGCAAAATGATGGGACATTATATAAATATAATCCATAAGGACAAACTGGGCATTGACATTGAAATGAAAGACAATGAACAATGTTGATAGAAAGAGAGACCCTGACAATATGAGCACAGGGAGGATCATCAGGTGCAATAAAAAATTCTTAAAGTCAATATTAATCTTTCTCAGATCGAGTGTATTTCATATATTGTGTTATAATTTCTAACCATATCATCAACTACAGGTGAATAGATAAGATCTTCAGTTGACTAAATTTAAAGTGTTTTTTAGTCAATCAGTTCTTACATGTTGCATATCTATTTATTATTATACTAAAAGTCTCGACTACTTCCTGTCTATGTTGTTAATTGATTTTAGAAAAAATGCGAGCCTATAAGTATAAAGGAGTATAAAGCTCTGGATGCCGGACGTGAGTCAGTCACTCTTGAAGATCATGAGGGAGATCCCACAACTGTGATTTTAAGCTGTCAGTCAACTGAATTGTGAGTCTGTAATGTACTTGCAATAAATGATTTGTTAGCCCTTAATGAAAATGAAATGAGTTGTTTGGCCTGCCCTGTGCTTGAAACTAAACTAGAAGTGGAAATGAAATGAAAATGAAAAGAGTTGTTTGGCCTGCCCTGTGCTTAAAATTGAAATGGAAATGGAAATGAAATGAAAATGAAATTAGTTGTTTGGCCTGCCCTGTGCTTGAAATGGAAATGGAAATTAAATAAAATTAAATGAGTTGTTTAGCCTGCCTGAAACCACTCATTTCGGCCCACAAGGCCCCTATTAGCCGAGAAACCAGTCCGAGAAACCAGTCCCTTTTGCCAAAAATGCCCGTATTAGCCCAGGAGGAGCATTTTGGCCCAAAAGGCCTGTGCCAGGCCAGGAAAAGTCCAGAAAAAGTGCCTTTCACTGAGATTTCACTCAGTTTTTTTTAAGTCCCTTCGGCCCGACAGGCCTGTACTAGTCCAGGAGGAGTCCCTTCGGCCCATCTGTAAGTATTCTCCCTGCAAGTATTAAACCTCACCCCAGTATTTTTCTATTTTTCTCCCTCCCGTCATTGGCTCCCTGTGAGATCCAGGCCTGGATATATTTTCCTCCTTCATTGCTGTGATCTGCAGAAAAAGGTGAAACATTTCACTTTCTCCACCCTCTCCCCCTTCTCACTCACAGAGTCTCTCACCTGTTTTGGGCAGACTTTCGGGCAGTTTCTACGCTGCCAGCCCACCAGTCCTGAGTGACTGACCTGCCACACCCCTCCCCCTCTCCCCCCCCCCGGCCACCAATATTTGAATTGGAGCAGAGGTTCCACTTAGTCTAGAACTTCATTAAATGCAAGATATTTAACAGTAATGAACAAATATCCCACATTTTAAATGTGAATTGTAGAATAAATAATAATATAATTGAGGTCACTTTGTTTTATCTGGTAAAGGAGATGGTTCTCTTAGTTTTGGCATTTCCAATTGACAGTAAGTGAATTCCATGCATTAGGCAACCTTAGTTGCATACTGGTCTGCATGCTCATTGCCTCTATGTTTACATAATATCTGCAACAGTCAGACCTCTTGTTCTGGACTCTGTCAGCTCTTTTTAGGACATGGTTTGTTGGAGCATAACCAAAATCTCTGGTTAGAATCAGCTGTTTCCCAGAGAGGCACTGGGCAAAACCCTGTCTTTCATTAACAGTTTAAAGGGAGATTGATTGGTAACCATTTGTTAGTCTAGTGATATGAGGTTTGCAAAAAGTGTGAATACATGTGGCTGTTGATAAATTGCTACACACAGACCATCACTAATAATTTCTATCAACTGACAGTAAAATGGCAGTATGCAGTATATATTGTTCCAAAAATAACATTTCCTACTAAAGTGTAGACCACTGTACAATGACAGATTGGAATCAATCTTACTAAAGTGGATATGAAGAGCTAGTCTAAAAACACTTGAAATCGAGCAGGAATATTAGTTGTGAATTTATGTGGTTTCCACCACTCTGAGCCATGCTAGAACACATTCCTAAACCTAGTTCTAACAGCCTTCTGTTTGGATCAAAAACTTAAATGAATGTTTTTGCTATTCATATTATCATATCACTTTTTACAGCAAAGGCAAACATTGATGCGGGATAGCAAAATATAAAATTCATCCATATAAATAATTGTAAGTTGCTGATTTGCAATCTAATCGGCACTGTAACTTGCACTGTGAAATTGAATTGCTGGCACATTGTGCACGGGGAACCAACAGGGTGGAGCAAGTATTTGATGTTGTTGTCTGAGAGTGAAGTGCTGAGGAAGGATCTCGACCCGAAACGTCACCCATTCCTTTTCTCCAGAGATGCTGCCTGTCCGCTGAGTTACTCCGGCATTTTGTGTCTATCTTTGGTTCAAACAAGCAGTTCCTTCCTACACAGTCAAGTGCATATACATGATAAGGTGGTTGCATGGGTGTCGATTTTCAGAATATGACTTTAAGGAAGGACAATGTTCTGCTCAAGCTTATGACATTAGGGTTTCCCTTATCTGAGTCAAATGGCTCTCCCAATGAAGTAAACGATTGAAGCTATACCAAATATCTCCCTGGTCAAGGGAAGACCTTTCTTTTGGTTGAAGAGGGAAGGAGATCACTGCTCTGTTTGTTCCTTGATGTCCAGTTTTGCCAACAGTTTTGCCTTAAAGCCCTGTCCCATGGTACGAGTTCATTCCAAGAGCTCTCCCAGGTTTGCCCTGATTCGAACTCGGAGATTTACGGTAATGGCCACTCGTCGGTACTCGGGGCTCTCGTGAACATTTTTCAAAATGTTCAGCCAACAATGTTTGTGCTGAACGTAATACAAAGTTAAACTTATCTCATCTGCCTGTACATGATACATATCCCTCCATTCCCTGCACTTCTATGTGCCTAACTAAAAATCTTTTAAACCTACTATCATATCTGCCTCCACCACCACACCTGGCAATGTGTTCCAAGCTCGCACCACTCTATGTAAAAAAACGTGCCCTACACTTAAATTTTTCCCCTCTCAACTTATAGCTCTGCAATCTAGTGTTGGACATTTTCACCCTGAGAAAAAGGTTCTGACTGTCTACCCTATCAATTCCTCTCATAATTTTATATACTTCTACCAAGTCTCAACTTAACCTCCAACACTCCAGACACTCAAGAATTTCATGCAGAAACAATGCATAAAAGTACCATATTGCTGAGAATCACTCCACATGTACACATAAGACAAATAATGATAGGGAAAATGAAACTATAAACTATCTTGCAATAAAGTCACAACATGTTGGAGATACTCAATAAGTCAGGTAGCATCTGTGGAGAGCAAAATCGAGATAAAGCTAATGGTTAATGATATTGCATCTGAACTGGAAAATTAAGAGAATAACCATCTTTTGAGTGAGTGTCCTTTCACTATTCCAGCTACGATGAAAGGTTTTTCTATAGATACTGCCTAACCTACTGAATGATGCCTAACCTACTGAATATTTCCAACATTTTCTATTTTCATTTCAGACTTCCAGCATTTGCATTTGTTTGCATTTTAGAAATTGTATTGCAATGTAATGGTTGACAATTTGAAATTATGCAATGAAAATTAATTCCAAAGACATGGAAATCAGTAGTGCTGGTGGTGTGCCATTTCTTGCTCACAACCTTCCATATACTTGTTCACCTTCAGTGCTGTGGCCACGTTGGAGCAGCACTTACACAGGGCCTTCAGAAGGAAAATGAAATCAGAACCCGCTCATATCATCCTCCTGTGTTTACCAGCTGCTGGTTTCACACTGGAATTGCTGAAGCTCTTGCTGCACAGGCATTCAAATGTGCTGCGGAATGGATTAGGATACAGATTAATCTCAAATAAAGACAAAAAATGCTGAAAACACTCGACAAGCCCGACACTGTCCTTAAGAAAACAATATTGAGAAGACAATACTGAGAAGACAGACATTTTAGGTCAAAGAGTTGAGTTTAGTTTAGTTTATTGTCATATGTACCAAGGTATAGTGAAAAGCTTTTGTTACGTGCTAACTGGTCAGCGGAAGGACAATACATGATTACAATCAAGCCATCTACAGTATACAAATACACAATATATGGAATAAAGTTTAGTGCAAGATAAAGTCCAGGAAAGGCTGATCAAAGATAGTCCGAGGTTCTCCAATGAGGTAGATAATAGCTCAGGACTGCATTCTAATTGTTGGTAGGATGGTTCAGTTGCCTGAAAATAGGTGGAAATAAACTGTCCCTGAATCTGGATGTGTGTGTTTTCACACTTCTTTACTTCTTGCCTTAAGAATCTTTTCTTAAGAAATGGGTAGATGTTTAGATCTAGTAATTGAATTTTGTAATTAGCTATAATTAAGTAAATAACTAATTATATGCTTTAATTTCAGGTCATCCAAGGAAGATTGTTTCATATTTGTTTCAGAATGCTTCAATCTACAATAATTGAAAATTTCATTCAGTTCTCTAAGAAAGTTGTGGGCTTTTGACTTTCCTCAGCTTTTGAGTTAAATGAATGGAAAAGCAAAAGGGAACAAGATGCTAATTTCAGAGTATGAAAATGGTCATAACTTTTTTAATACTGAAGATATGAAAGTGAATTAGATGTCAAATTAAACTTATTTTTATGCTTTATCTGATGGGATAAATTGCAGGCTTGATTTTTAAAATCTCAAAATTTTGTAACATTGCGGAGGGAACCAGCTACTAGATGGTTCGATTAGTCTTTCGATTAGTGGTTTGTTTCTCAGTGAGTGTTGCTGCCAATTCAAGTTAAGTTGCAAATGGGATCAGGTGCTACTAAAGCTTGACTGCACAAGTATAATAATGAACACAGCCATACAATTGGGAATGGGATCTATTGTGGTCTGCATGAATAATCTGGACACCAGACCCTTTATATGTCTACCAGTGTTTCAAAAACATAATATCTAGAGCGTGCCTCATGCCATTATAGTTATTTTAATATTCCTCATGAAAGCAGTTAATGTCTTACTCATTTGTTTCCACATTCAATACTTGTATATCTTGTGACCAGCTATCGTAATTATGAAGTAAAACATAAGGTAGACAAAATAAATGGCAGGTCATGTGGCATCTGTGGAAGGAAAGCAGTGTTACTCTATAAACTATAGACATGGTAATGAAATTTCCAATTTGGACAATTAACAGGTCCCAGGCATTTTAATAAATGTCTTGTTAGTTATTTTTCAAAGGCTGCCTTACTGTGACAACTTTCTCCTTCTGGCATTTCAGGTGCACACGAGGAAGCAAAATATTCTGCAAATACTCTGGAAATATGTAATAAAAACAGAAAGTGCTGGTGATTCTCAGTAGGTCAAGAAGTAATTCTGGAGAGAGAAGCAATTGAGCAAGGTTACTTTTCAACAGAACCTGGTAAAGTTAAAAATAAAATGAGTTTGAAATTCCAAACATAACGTTGATGCTTCCCCTAGCTAAATCAAGGGTTATAGTCTTAAAATAAAAAATTCAGGATGGAGATGAGAAGAAATATTCTCATTCAGAAGATAGAGGATTGAGTCACCTAAAGAGATACAGTGCTGAGATACATTGCTGAAACACCAGATTCTTAGGAATGTTTTACCCAAAGGATATGTAAGAGTCATACACTGAGAATATACAAGGTGGATAAATGTCTGGACATTAAAGGAACCAAAGTATAAGGGGCAGCAGGTTGATCATGATCTTATTGAATAGTGGATCAAGAGCTAGGGGCAAATGACCTTCTCCTGCTTCTACTTCTCAATTTCCTTGAATTGTAGGGAAAAAAATGAAGTGGGGAGAGAATGAAAGGGAAGTGTTATGATAAGCTGGATACCAAATTATGTTGAGGGGAGGTGCCAGCTGAAAGAACGAGAAATGGTCAGTGGATAACAAAAAGTGTATTGGAAGGATGTGTGAATAGGAGGACATGAATGAATGAATGAAATTTGAAAGGAAGAAACAGGTGACTAAATTTATAAGGTGATCTTCCTCTTCTTGCGTATGGTGTGCACAGCCTAAAGTAGTGGGACACTTTGTTCTATTTGATCTTATTTCATTGTGCATGCCAGGTTAATTGCATTTGTCAAAACAGGGTGGACCACGTGAAGGTAGCAATCTCCCACCCCCTATAAGGTGATCAACAGCCCAGTTCCTAAAACCTATATCATATATTTCCAGTAGACCAGATGTGAGAAATCTCTCATTGAACAAAATGAGCCTGCACATCTCCTTTAAACTTTCCCATCTCACCTTAAAGCTCTAATGTTAAACATTTTCACCTTGCCAGAAAGATTCTGACAGTCTGCCCTATCTGTACCTCTCATAATGTTATCATACTTCTAACGTTTCCCCTTAGCCCCTGACTCTCCAAAGAAAACAATCCTACTTTTTCCAACCTCTCCTTATAGCTAATGCCCTCTAATTCAGGCAGCATTGTGGTAAACTTCCACTGCACGATACAATATGATACGATAGAACTTTATTGATCCCAAGAGAGAAATTGATCTGCCAACATTCATAAAACACAAGATACATGAAACATGAAATTAAAGTTACGAGTGGAAAGGATTGGGGATGTGCAAAGATTAGGAGGGGGGGGGGGGGAGTCAGTCTACCCCACGACAGAATGGGGTTGAGTTGTACAGTTTGATAGCCACAGGGAAAAAGGATCCCCTGTGGCATTCTGTACTGCATCCATTCTGTGCTGTACACCCTCTCCAAAGTGCCAACATCCTTTCTGTAATTGAGCGGCCAAAACTGTTCACAATGCTCCAAGTGCAGCCTAGCCACATTTTTATAAAGCTGCAGCGAGGCTTCCTGCTTCTAATACTCAGTGACAAAATCAATGAAGCCAAGCACACCACATGCCTTGTTACCACATATTCTACTTGTGATGCTACGGACTTCAACCCCAAGATCCCTCTGTAAATCAATGCTGTTCAAGATCCTACCATTAACTATATACATTCTCCATATATTTGACCTCCTAAAGAGCAACACCACACACTTTTCCAGGTAAAACTTAATCTGCCATTTCTCCATCCATTTATGCAGCTGATCTATTTACTACTGTATCCTTTGACAGCCTTCTTGACTAAATGTTTAGAGGGATATGGGCCAATGCAGGAAAATGGGATTAATTTAGATGGGGCACCTTAGTTGGCATGGATGAGTTAGGTTGAAAGGCCTGTTTTTGTGTTGTATGACTATGCATCTTCATAACTTTGACTATAGTAGCTTGATAATAGTATTAGTGTTTGTGTAGCTGTAGGAGGCTACAGTTAACTGGCGTGACAATACATTTCTCTACTTACAAAGAAACTGCAACATGGAAGAAGGCTATTTGGTTCAATATCCCTGCAAGAACATAACACATGGAATAACAACACGAGTAGCCTACTGCACTGTTCAATAAGACCAGTTAGGTTTAGTTAGAAAAGCTTTTGATTTGCATATTATCAAATCAAATGAGAAAATATTATACATAAATACAATTAATCCAAACTCGTACAATGGGTAGAACAAAGGGAAAGGTCAATTGTGTGATAGCATGATAGCACACCAATTCCAGAGACACATCCATATGTCTGCATTGGGGTTGAGGTCAATATAACAGTACTTTAGCTTATGGTAGGACCATTCAGAAGCCTGGTGAAAGAGGGGAAGAAGCTGTTCCCGGATCTGGTGGTGTGCTTTTTCAAGCCTCAGTATCTTCTGCCTGACAGGAGTGGGGAGAAGTAGGAAAGACATAGATAGGGCAAGGCTTTTATTAGGTTGGCTGCTTTCCTGAGGCAGTGTGAAGTGTAGATGCACTCAATGCTGGGGAGTCTTGGGCTGGGCTAGATCCACAACACTCTGCAATTTCTTGCAGTCTTGGTTGTTATTCAAATACCATTCTTTCCACTCTATCTTCATATCCCTTTATTATTTTAAGAAACAGAAAATGTGTGGTCTCTGTTTTGATCACAATGGATAAACCTCCACAGATCTCCCAAGTAGAGAATTCCAAATATTCATCCCTGCTGAAAGAAGACATTTCTACTTGGTGCAATTCTATATGGCCAAACCATTACTGTAAGATTGTGATGCTTAGTTCTAGACTCCTACCCTTGGGGAAATCTTTTCCCTACATCTATCTTGTTGAGCAATTCTATATATTTAATTGAGATCACCTCTTAATCTCTCAAACTACAGAGGCCTAGGAGTGTATTAAATACTCAAAATATTGTATTAAGTACTCCAAATACTCACCAAGGCCATTTTCAATTTTCGTAATTCATCATCTGAAAATCAAAAATGCAGATGCTGGAAATTTAAAGTAGAAACAGAAAATGCTGGAAATACTCAGCAGGTAAGTTAACAGTTTTGGAAAGGCAAACAGAGTTTGTCACTAAGGAAAGAAGGCGATAAATAGGGTGAATGCACTGTCTTTTACCCGGGGTAGGGGATTCAAAAAACTGAGGATGTAGGTTTAATGTGAGAGGGACAACATTTAATATGAGGGGTAAATTTTTCACTCAGAGGGTGGTTGGTATATGGAATGAACTTACAGAGGAGGTCATGGAGGCAAATTGCTGTGCAGGTCCTCCACTCCCAGAAGGAAAAAAAAAGATAAGAAACTGAGCTGATGTTACAGATGAATGACTGATACCAGGGCTGCCAACTCTCACTCTTTGAGCGTGAGACTCACGCCCTCAAGCAAACTCTCACGCCCTCACGCTCATCAGACATTTGTCACGCTCACTGGTGAGAAATTTTGTGATCAAGGAAAATGTAAAAACTGGGATAAACTGCATGGTCCGCGGGTGTTGGAGAGCCGGGGCTGTGGGAGGGATGGGAGCAGAACCAGCGGCGGGAACAGATGCGGGGAGCCGGGACTGGTGAGTTTGCGGCGCTGTCGAGTGTTTGCGCGGCTAGCGAGTCGCTCGCTGCAGCTCTGGCCATGGAGCGCTCCGGACAGTGTGAGTGTCCCGGGCCGCAGAGGCATCGGAAGCTCTGCTGCAGCGAGAGTCTCCGTGCCGAAGGGACAGACTCTCAAAGGGAGGAGACAGGGAGACAGTGGGGAGAGAGAGAGAGGGGGCGAGGAGAGAGAGGGGAGAGACAGAGGGGGCGTGAATGGAGAGAGAGAAGAGGGAGATGGGGGAGAGAGAGAGGAGAGAGAGGGAGAGGGGAAAGATAGAGAGGTGGGGGGCAAAGAGGAAAAGGAGAAAGAGACAGAGAAGAGACAGAGGAGAAAGAGAGAGGGGAGAGAGAGCTAGGGGGAGAGTGAGGTGGGAGGGAGAAAGGGGGGAGAGGGAGAGAGAGAGGGGGGGGAAGAGAGGGGGGTAAAGAAGAGGAGGTGAGAGGAGGGGGAGGGGAGAGGGAGAGAGTGAGAGAAAGAGAGAGAGAGGGGAGAGAGGGGAAGGGGGAGATAGAGAGATAGGGAGGGAGAGAGATAGAGTGAAGAGAGGGGGAGAGTGAGGGGGAGGGAGAGAGAGGGGAGAGAGAGAGAGAGGGAGAGAGAGAGAGAGGGGAGAGAGAGAGGGAGAGAGAGAAGAGGAGAGAGGAGAGGGAGAGAGAGGGGGGAGAGAGAGAGGGAGAGAGAGAGAGAGAGAGGAGAGAGAGAGGGAGAGAGAGAGGGAGAGGGGGAGGAGGGAGAGAGAGGGGGAGAGAGAGAGGGATGAGAGAGAGAGAGAGAGAGAGAGAGAGAGAGAGAGAGAGAGAGAGAGAGAGAGAGGGGGGAGAGGGAGAGGGGGATTGAGAGGCAGGGCTGCCAACTCCCATGCAATGAGCGAGAGAATCACGCATTTCACCAAATTCTCACGCTGATCACAAATTTCTCTCGCTCTGTTGTGAGAAATTCTGTGATCAGCGAAAATTTCAAAACTCATATCAACTGCATGGGCCGCGGGTGTTGGAAGCAGAAGCAGCGGCGGAGACAGATGCGGATGGAGAGCGGGGCTGGCGAGTGTTTGCTGGGCTGGCGAGTCACTCACTGCAGCTCCAGCCATGGAGCAGCCTCAGTGCAAGAGTCCCGGGCCGTCGGAGGCGTCGAAGCGTTGCACCGCTGCCATGAGAGTCTCTTTGCCGAATTCACCCAGGTGACCGGCATGGATCAGGCTGCGGCTCGGTGCATCCTGGAGGACAACCAGTGGCTGCTGGAGCTAAGTACCAAGCACTGCGTAGATACGGTGGAAGATAGTGGACTTCAAATGTCAAGTCAAGTCAAGTCAAGTCAAGTCAAGTTTATTTGTCACATACACATACGAGATGTGCAGTGAAATGAAAGTGGCAATGCTCGCGGAACAACAAAACAACCAAACAAATTATAAACACAATCATAACACACATATTATTTTACATAATAAATAATAGAAGGAAAAACGTTCTGTACAGTTAGTCCCTGGTGAGAAAGGCGTTTACAGTCCGAATTGCCTCTGGGAAGAAACTCCTTCTCAACCTCTCCGTTCTCACTGCATGGCAACGGAGGCGTTTGCCTGACCGTAGCGGCTGGAACAGTCCGTTGCAGGGGTGGAAGAGGTCTCTCATGATTTTGTTTGCTCTGGAGTTGCACCTCCTGTTGTATAGTTCCTGCAGGGGGGTGAGTGAAGTTCCCATAGTGCGTTCGGCCGAACGCACTACTCTCTGCAGAGCCTTCTTGTCCTTGGCAGAGCAATTCCCGAACCAGATGGTAATGTTCCCGGACAAGATGCTTTCCACCGCCGCTGCGTAGAAGCACTGGAGGATCCTCGGAGACACTCTGAATTTCCTCAATTGCCTGAGGTGGTAAAGGCGCTGCCTTGCCTTACTCACCAGTGCTGAGGCGTGTGATGACCATGTCATATCCTCAGAGATGTGGACTCCCAGATATTTAAAACAGTTCACCCTATCCACAGGATCCCCATTTATACTCAATGGAGTGTACGTCCTCGGATGATGTGCCCTCCTAAAGTCCATGATCAGCTCCTTTGTTTTTTTGATGTTCAAGAGGAGGCTGTTCTCCTGGCACCAGAGTGCTAGATCAGCCACCTCCTCCCGGTAGGCCCTCTCATCATTGTCTGAGATCAGGCCCACCACCACAGTGTCATCAGCAAACTTAATTATTGAATTGGAGCTGAACCTAGCCACACAGTCATGTGTGTACAGGGAGTACAATAGGGGGCTGAGGACGCAACCCTGGGGCGATCCTGTGCTCAGGGTGAGGGACTTCGATGTATTCCCTCCCATCTTGACTACCTGGGGCCTGGCGGTGGTTGGTGAAAGCATCCTGCTTGCCTGCTAGATTTTCACTTACTGTAACTGCAGGAAAAATGTTCCCGATGTTGGGGGCGTTCAGAACCATGGGTCACAGTTTAAGAATAAAGGGGGGGGCAGTTAGGACTGAGATGAGAACAAACTTTCTTCACGCAGAGAGTTGTGAATTGTGGAATTCTCTGCCGCAGAAGGCAGTGCAGGCCAATTCACTGGATGTTTTCAAGAGAGAGTTACATTTAGTTCTTGGGGCTAATGACATCAAGGGATATGGGGAAAAAACAGGAAAGAGGTACTGATTTTAGGTGAATAGCCGTGATCATATTGAATGGCAGTGCTAGCTCGAAGGGCCGATGGCCTATTCCTGCATCTATTTTCTATGTTTCTATGCTTGAGTATATGGCAATAAAACCCGATCACTTGATTTTGAAGCATTCATGCATGGTGGAGGTATAATGTAGGTATAGAGTGATACAGTGTGAAAACAGGCCCTTCGGTGCAACTTGCCCACACCCGCCAACATGTTCCAGCTACGCCACCTGCTTTTGGTCCATACCTCCAAACCTGTCCTATCCATGTATCAGTCTAACTTTTTCTTAAATGTTGGGATGGTCCATGCCTCAACTACCTCCTCTGGCAGCTTGTTCCATACACCCATCACCCTTTGTGTGGATAAAGTTACCTCTTTAAAAGTTACCTCTTAAAAATACTTCATACAAAAAACATTGAAATCATACTTCTACTGCACTAAAACATGATTTTAATACATCAAATTTCAAAAGGTTCCTACCCTGGGAGGGGGGACACCCTTCTTCCACACCCTCTCCCCACTCGGTTGCTCCACCCCCTCACCAGGTACCCCCAAGGCCAGTGATCAGTGATCGCACAGCCTCCCCTCTTTCAAAAACGCTCCAATTCAATTCAAAGCATATATATTGCATTCAAGTGTAAGTTAAAAGACTCGCTACAGTATGCACCATATTGCACAATTTCAAGCTGAAAAATGCAAATGTTCCGTACCAATGGGAGAGGGACACACCCTCCCCCCCCCCCCCTTTCCCCCCCCCCCCCCCCCGGTCGCTATGCTCCCTCGGGCTTGGTCTTTCGCAATTTCTCACTCCCAACTCTCACCCAATGTTGGCAGCCCTGTGATACTGACAGAGAAATCAAGTTACTTGAAGTTGCAAAATGTAATATTAACTTCAGAAGGCTGCAAGATGAAGCCTTCAAACTTGTACTGGGCCTCATTGTAACCAACTCCTACTTGCCTCCCTACGTGTCTCATGTTCTTGGATAATAGTTAGCAAAAACATAGAATCATAGAGAACAGGAGAAGTTGGAGGAGGATATTCCATTGCCATTGATTTCCTCTTTATACTTCCATGTCGACTCTGCTCATTCATATTATTATTTTTGAAGTGTCTTTATATTACAGCCCACTCTTTCAGCCCCATGTTTATCCTCCACGCGCTGCTGAGGTCAGCTCTGATCTTATTGAAAGGTGGAGCGGACATTAGGAACTGAATGTCTACTCCTGATTATATTTCTAATGTCATTATGCACAGTTTCTTTGTTCCTTTTTTCTTTCAAGCAGGTCCCTGCTTCAATTGCTAACATTCCTAATTGAAGTTATGCATAATTAACTGTAATCTTAATATTAACATTGTACAGAGCTGAACTCTGTTTTGACTGGTGTAAAAACATTTTATGGTGCTGATATGTAAGTCACTTGAGCCTTCCCTGCTCACTTCTCAGCTCTCAGACCTCCCCCCGCCCCCATCCCCTCGCTTATAATCTAAATATTTTTGCTAGACCTAAGCAAAGGAAATTGACAACGTTTGATTTGATGTATGTTTTATTAGACTGCTTTTTCAGTGGTTGGAGGGGAAAGCACTTCACAAGTGCTGGAAGGTCAGAGCGTGAGTATTGAATGGATCCTCTGTTCTGCTGGTAGAATGAAATGAATAATTTCACAGCATTACTTCAGAATTTGGCATTGCGAGCTTTGTTCTTTGGCAAGCCGATTTTAGAAAATGTATACACTTGCAATAAAAAAAAACAAATGAGTTAAGTCAGGTTGCTTTTTAACTTTCCATTCATAAAACGACAACGTTTAAAAAGAATGAAGCCGGTGCGCTCATAAATTGACCGGTTTACTCAGTGTAACAAGGGGGGATTCAGCAAAGAAAATAAACAGGTCCCGGGTTGCTCAGGACTAACCTGCCAGCCAGACAGTTTCTCTCTAATTTAGTTCAATGTTCGTGTGTGCACTGGTAACGGTGAAGGGGTCAAAGGAACTGAAGGCTCGTGGGATTCCTAGGACTCCCACAGCCACAAGTGCAGCTGTGCAAACAGTTGCAGGGGTTTGGCAGGGTGGGCTCGTGAGTAAAGCTATGAACACTGAGAATAAAATTGACATACATACCCACTGCAAAAAAACAGTGTTTGACAGATGTATAATTCTTTCATCCAGCCCTGCATTCAATTGATGCCTTTCTAATCTTAAAATATTGCAATAATGTCATTGGAATTATGTGCATGTGTGCACATTTTACACATATTTTTGAAGGACACTCAATCTTGTACTGAAGTTGGGCAAAATTATCTGTAATAATAGGTGGAGACATGAATAACTGCAATAAATCTAGATAGCAAATTGTGTTTGAACCTTGATGGCCATCCTCGTGTGTTGACCTGATTATGCATTTTGGATCCAGTTAACAATGGTCTTCTTATTCAAATGATCCAAATAACTTAAAGCATTACAACAGCAAGGGACGTGGCCTATTCTGAGTCATTCTTAGAATTAAGCTCCTTTATCAGTGCAGGCTTTCTCTTCCAAGATCCCTAATTTGCCTGACACTTGAGCTGAGTGTGAATCCCTATGACTGCATTTCTGCTGACAACGTGATATTCAAAATCCAGGCAACCAAACAGGTTTAACTTGCAGAGGTTTAGTTTGGTTTAAAGTGTTTTTCAATGGTCAACTAGCAAAGGACAAATCGAAAATGTAGAAACAAAGAACTGCAAATGCTGGTTAATACGCAAAAGAATACAAAATGCTGAAACCTCAGCGGGTTTTGCAGCATCTGAGGAGAATATGGCTCGATGGGAACAGGTTTGTAACTTCCTCTCCAGAACCACTCTTCCAAAATAGGCAGCATGGCAGGACCTGGGGGGGATTCCAATCACCAGACACCTCAACCTACTTCAGAGACCTGAAGCAGCACAATACCATTTGTGGGTTATCAATTTTTTCCAGTATACAACCCACCCCTTCACGTTGATCAAATTATAAATTAATGGTGACCAAACAGACAGTCAGCTAGTGTGTTTGAATGAGTGCCAACCTATAAGTCAAATAGCACGTAACCTCCTGCCATGAAAAGGGGCAACAATCAGCTCATTGTGAGCATGCTGAATGAGGTTTCCATTTATTTTCTTGAGCATTCATTGTTATATCTTCATTCACTGCTTTACATGAATCCTATTTTGCTTTTTTGCTCGCTGTAACTTGCAACAGTTACAATTTTTGCTCTCTTCTGGTTCTCTTCTAGATTTGGCAACCTACAAGTGATCATCGAGAGATTTCTGAAATGTCGAGAGCGACTCCATTTCTGCTACTCTCTCGGGCAGTGTATTCCAGGTTCTCACCACTGGCCCATTGTTTCAGGGATGCCTGCTCTTCATCAGTCAAAACATTTATTTTCATCTTTCCAAAAATGAGCTCCAAAGTTATCTACTTTGGAAGGCAGTAGATCTTAATGCAACTGGTAATGTATTGAGAGGCGATCAGAATACGTGAGATTTAAGGGTGGAAATTGAGGACAATTATTTTTGTTGAATAGTCACGAGATGTTGACCCAATGATGATCAGTTCCTGGACTCAGCACTCAGGGTGATTAAACAAAGTAGGTTTGATGACCATCAAGCGTCTATGAAGGCATTGGAGATGACCTTCCAAAATGTGCCTCATTTGACAATCACTTTAGGTTTTACATAGGAGACAGTTTCAAAAAATGAGGGCCCATTTCATGCTGGTAAGGTGATGAACGGGATCCAAAATTTGGCTTGGCAATAGCGCCATGTTCTCTACTATCACAATACTCTTGTGATAGTAGAGAACATAACGTTATGGAGTAATCAGTGGGTCAGGCAGCATCTCTGGAGGACATGGCAGGTGACATTTTGGATGAGGATCTGTCTTTAAACTCAGATAGTAGAGTTCTGCAGATGGTAGTGAGGTGTTTTAGGGCTTGGACACCTGTGGCCAGTGGTGTTCCACAAGGATCAGTATAATCAGTATAATAACCATATAACAATTACAGCACGGAAACAGGCCATCTCGACCCTACAAGTCCGTGCCGAACAATTATTTTCCCTTAGTCCCACCTGCCTGCACTCATACCATAACCCTCCATTCCCTTCTCATCCATATGCCTATCCAATTTATTTTTAAATGATACCAACGAACCTGCCTCCACCACTTCCACTGGAAGCTCATTCCACACCGCTACCACTCTCTGAGTAAAGAAGTTCCCCCTCATGTTACCCCTAAACTTCTGTCCTTAATTCTGAAGTCATGTCCTCTTGTTTGAATCTTCCCTATTCTCAAAGGGAAAAGCTTGTCCACATCAACTCTGTCTATCCCTCTCATCATTTTAAAGACCTCTATCAAGTCCCCCCTTAACCTTCTGCGCTCCAGAGAATAAAGACCTAACTTATTCAACCTTTCTCTGTAACTTAGTTGTTGAAACCCAGGCAACATTCTAGTAAATCTCCTCTGTACTCTCTCTATTTTGTTGACATCCTTCCTATAATTGGGCGATCAAAATTGTACACCATACTCCAGATTTGGTCTCACCAATGCCTTGTACAATTTTAACATTACATCCCAGCTTCTATAATCAATGCTCTGATTTATAAAGGCTAGCATACCAAAAGCTTTCTTTACCACCCTATCTATATGAGATTCCACCTTCAAGGAACTATGCACGGTTATTCCCAGATCCCTCTGTTCAACTGCATTCTTCAATTCCCTACCATTTACCATGTACGTCCTATTTTGATTTGTCCTGCCAAGGTGTAGCACCTCACATTTATCAGCATTAAACTCCATCTGCCATCTTTCAGCCCATTCTTCCAAATGGCCTAAATTACTCTGTAGACTTTGGAAATCCTCTTCATTATACACAACACCCCCTATCTTGGTATCATCTGCGTGCTTACTAATCCAATTTACCACACCTTCATCCAGATCATTGATGTACATGACAAACAACAAAGGACCCAACACAGATCCCTGAGGCACCCCACTAGTCACCTGCCTCCAACCCGACAAACAGCCATCCACCATTACCCTCTGGCGTCTCCCATTCAGCCACTGTTGTATCCATCTTGCTACTCCTGCATTTATACCCAACAGTGGAACCTTCTTAACCAACCTTCCATGAGGAACCTTGTCAAAGGCCTTACTAAAGTCCATATAGACAACATCCACTGCTTTACCCTCGTCAATTTCCCTAGTAACCTCTTCAAAAAATTCAAGAATATCCATGTTGACTGTTCCTAATCAGACCCTGTTTATCCAGATGCTTATATGTATTATCTCTAAGTATCTTTTCCATTAATTTGCCCACCACTGAAGTCAAACTAACAGGTCTATAATTGCTAGGTTTACTCTTACAACCCTTTTTAAACAATGGAACAACATGCGCAGTACGCCAATCCTCGGGGACTATTCCCGTTTATAATGACATTTGAAATATTTCTGTCATAGCCCCGGCTATTTCTACACTAACTTCCCTCAAAGTCTTAGGGAATATCCTGTCAGGACGTGGAGACTTATCCACTTTTATATTTTTCAAAAGTGTCAGTGCTTCTTTTACTTTGAAACTCATAGTATCCATAGCTACTCTACTAGTTTCCCTTACCTCACATAATTCAATATCCTTCTACTTGGTGAATACCGAAGAAAATAAATTGTTCAATATCTTCCCCATCTCTTTTGGCTCTGCAGATAGCTGTCCACTCTGTCTCGCCAATGGACCAATTTTATCCCTCGTTATCCTTTTGCTATTAATATAGCTGTAGAAACCCTTTGGATTTACTTTCACCTTACTTGCCAAAGCAACCTCATATCTTCTTTTAGCTTTTCTAATTTCTTTCTTAAGATTCTTTTTACATTCCTTATACTCCTCAAGCACCACATTTACTTCATGCTGCCTATAATTATTGTAGATAATTTTCCGAACAAGATGTCCAATTTCCCTTGAAAACCAGGGCTCTTTCCAATTTTTACTGTTTCATTTCAACCGAACAGGAACATAAAGATTCTGTACTCTTAAAATTTCCCCTTTAAATGTCCTCCATTTTTCTCTTCTACATCCTTCCCATCCTTCCCATAAAACAAAATGTCCCAGTTCACTCCTTTTAAATCATTTCGCATCTCATCAAAGTTAGCCTTTCTCCAATCAAAAATCTCAACCCTAGGTCCAGTTCTGACCCTCTCCATAATTATATTGAAACTAATGGTATTGTGATCACTGGACCCGAAGTGCTCCCCAACGCATACCTCCGCCACCTGTCCCATCTCATTTCCTAACAGGAGGTCCAGCACTGCCCCTCCTCTAGTAGGTACCTCTATGTATTGCTGCAAAAAACTATCCTGCACACATTTTACAAACTCTAAACCATCCAGCCCATTTACAGAATGTGTTCCCCAGTCTATGTGTGGAAAGTTGAAATCTCCCAAAATCACTACCTTGTGCTTACTACTAATCTCCTTACATTTTTGCTCTTCCAATTCTCGATCCCCATTTGGCGGTCTATAATACACCCCTATAAGTGTTCCTATACCTTTCCCACTTCTCACCCAAATAGCCTCCCTAGATGAGCCCTCCAATCTATCCTGCCAAAGCACTGCTGTAATATCTTCCCTGACTAGCAATGCAACACCTCCACCTCTTGCCCCTCCAATTCTACCACACCCGAAGCAACAAAATCCTGGAATATTTAGTTTCCAATCACAGCCCTCCTGCAACCACGTTTCACTGATCGCCACAACATCATACTTCCAGGTGTCTATCCAGACTCTAAGCTCATCCACCTTTCTTACAATGCTCCTAGCATTAAAATATGCACATTTAAGAACCCCCAGCATCTAATTCTCTCTTTATTTCCTATTTCTTCTTTCTCCTCTTGTGTCCGAGTGCATCCCTTCTCTGCTTCCTGCCTCCCATTCTGTCTAATAGCTTTCGCTATTAGACAAATCTCTTTAATGCCAAAGTGATTCAATTGCTCATCACTTGACCTGAAATGTTGAGAATTACCCTGCTTCCACCTTTGTCTTAGGATGTGGCTTCTGGGTGCGCCCCACTCTCTGGATGCAAAAGTCCCCCACGCAGAACCCTTGTGATTCTCTTCCCCTTTATTCTAAATTTATATCCTTCTGTTTTGGGTGGAGGTGACAAGTTGGATCAAATGGCCTGTTTCCACACTGTACTATTCTGTGAATTTTTGTCTGGGATTGCTTTCCTAGTTCCATGACATCCAAAGTAATTATCATTCTATGTCACCTTGTTATGCTTCAGTTTGCCCTACTTTGGTTGTACCAATTTACCAGCAATGAGGAAAATATACTAAGCTACATCTGGGCTTCCAGGTGTGTAACAGTACAAACTGGGCTGTGGCAGGTGACTATTTCATCACTAGGTCACCTTGCACACAGTCTAACATTGGCCAATCCCTTATTCTCCATCTCCTCAATCAACAGCGTCACTTATGCTACGTTGAGCTTGTTCACTGAATTTGCTCTGCATGATATTTCCTCCATTTTACTGTATATATTGATGTTCAAGTTTCTGTTCTTCCTGACGATAGAATGCCAACAGTATCTTAGTATACAACTGTATGAAGTGTACTGGGATATTTGTGTACAATGAGGCAATCTGGAAATATTTTTGCAGCAGATGTATCAACGTGTCGAGAATAAACAGCAATCTGATAAAAGATGCTGCTAAATTTTAATGCACTTATTTGATGTCAACCTACTTGACTATGGTGCATGAGAGAATTGAAGATAATCCGTATAGGCTCTCCTCATCAGCTGGAAAAAATAACTGCCATCTGAAAGATGATTCATGGGATGAACTAGTGTTCACTTGGGAGTGAAGAAGCACAGATAAATACTTTGAAAAGGATGAGCTGTTTCTTCATTTTTTTGAATGGGAAAATAATCAGATGTACGATGCCAACAACAATTTGATAATATAAATAGTGTATAGAACAGGACTGCCAAGAAGACTGCACTGATGACCTGAATTTTCAAACATAAGCAAAAGTTTATGCTGGTGAGTAATTTGTTGAATATTTTTGTATTATTTGATTGTTTCCCTCTGTGCATCAGTTATTTATTTTAGCGGAATATTTTCTGAACAATTAACATCATGATATTGAGCTTATGGAAAGATTGTAATCACATGGAAAGCAGTTGAGGTGTAGCATGTTGTAGCTCCTTAGCATGCAGCCATCAGAAGGGATGAGGTTTAGTAAGAAGACCGGGATACAAGGAAAGCTGTGTCCCTGGCAATAATCCCCTACCACACTTTCCAGACTTGTTCTCCAATTTATCAGTCATTGTTGATTCCTGATTTGATAAACCATCCTGACATTGACAATGTGAGACATTAACTCCAGGATCCGCCCCCACTTCTACTCCCAGAGCGGGGCCAATAAAATTGAAGATAGACACAAAGCTGGATTAACTCAGTGGGACCGGCAGCATCTCTGGAGAGAAGCAATGGGTGACGTTTCGGGTCAAGACCCTTCTTTTCAGACTGAAGAAGAACACGAAACGTCACCCATTGCTTCTCTCCAGAGATGCTGCCGGTCCCGCTGAGTTACTCCAGCTATGTGTCCATCTTCAAATGACGTCACGCGCTCCAGACGGCTCTGCATACACATGTAATTGCGCCCAACCTTCGCTCGACCCTCTCGGCTCATCGCGACCACAAGGTCGAGTAATTTGCATGCCAAGGACACGTAAGTGAGACAGGTCCTTAAGGATGGACGACTAATGCAGCAGAGGTCTTGCTGTGCATGTTCTGTGAAGTAGTGCATTTTCAAGCTTCACAAAGTGGGTTGCAAACCAACTTTGTGTCCTTCCAAATCCTGTTAGTTTCATCTGGTTGCAAAAGCCCCAATGCATGGGCCTTGGTTAAAGCCCCATCCAGGTCATAAAACATCATTAACGTTTAGTTTAGTTTATCATTGTCACAGGTACAAGAAAAGCCATTGTTTGTGTGCTACCCAGTCAAAGCAAAGGCCAGTCATGAATACAATCAATCCGTCCACAGCACATAGATAAAAGATAAAGGGTACAACATTTAGTGCAAAGATATAACATTGAAGTCTGGTATAGTCTATTCAGCATATTTATAGAAAGAACCGATTTTCCACAGATGTCCTAGTCATTTGCACTTATTAACCAGATTCAAATCAAATCATTTTATCTCAGCTGTACCTTCTCCTGATGCACAAAGTGTAAGGATTTACAAAATCCTGAGGAGGATTGTGGTCACCTCAAGGCAGAGCTGCCTGCCAATATAAGCCTCTGGTTTGCAAACTCCAAAGTACAACTGCTCACTGAGATCCACTCGTTTTCTGGCAAACATGTGGCCTGTCCATCTGCCAATCTGTGATTTTATTTCATATGGGCTCTGTGGATTTGGCATTCAGCTTTCATAAAGTAGCTGGCAGTCTACCTGTGACCAGGGGGAAAAAAAGGAAAACTGTTCTATAGAAACATTAAAAGAAAGGAAAATTTACTTTTCTCTAGTGTCTTACATAACCGCCAAAACTCCCTTACAACCAACAACCACCTATTTATGTGATGCTGAGAACAACGTCCCTCTGTGGGGCAGTGTTATTGTGCACAGCTGGCTCTCCAGTGGGAACAAGGGGCAATTCAACATTCCTTTTTCTCAACTTTCCATCCAGATAGATGCAACAAAGAGAATATATCAAAATGGCCATGTCTGCCAGTGATAGGGCAAAAGCGATTCACAAACATAAGGTGGATGTAGTGGGCTAAATTACCTGTTTCAATGATATACTGTACATCTCTATGACTGCAGACTCTCATATTAGACATTCAGCAGATTAAATGGACTTTGGGGGTTTCAGAAGTAAAACATAAATGAAAATGGAAGGGGACACGTTGACACATGGCAAACTAGACCGAGCTGATGTCAAGATACCTCCAAGAACACATATGAGGAAATTGTTCAACCATCCTCTAAAACATCAGGGATTATCAGTGGCAAAAATATAGATGGCCGATTTTTGGAATTTCTCTGACAGATTGTATAGTGCCCTGGTAGTTAGATAAGGAAAATATAACAGAGATTTGGGGCATTATTCTTTAAAATAGGAACAAAATAGTAAGCATAAAATCTACTGAGGGAATCAGGGAAGTTGGAAATAGAGTCCTGGCTTTATATAATTAATCACACTTTCATCGGACAGAATGTTTTTAAAATGTGTTTATACCCTCTTTTTGAGCCATGTTTCCTCTTTTACTCAGAACCTGGGCCAAATTGGCTGTGCAAGGCCTGTAAACACATTGCCTTTAGCAGAGCACTTGGCCTGTGAGACTTGTCTTTGCTTCTCAAACAAGGCACTTCCAATGTTCATTTCAAAGCTCATCCATTATCAGGTTGAAGAAGGTGAATTAGAGTGACTGTGACTCAATTAACCCCACCATTCCCCTGAAGGATCAGCAATAATATTTAAACTTGGCTTTAAAGGGACTGACAAACAATGGATCAACAATTATAATGAAAATGAACACTGAAGACTTTTCCAGAGCAAAATCAAAACTGAAAAGCTAAGCTATGGTAGGGTATCATTAAAGTGATTTTTATATTATTGTTCCAGTTTTACATTTCATCTCTCATAAATATTTCAAACTTTCAGTAAAAAGTGGCTGTGCTCACAAGCCAAAGAGTTTTTCAGCCTTTCAGGTACTCTCCTAAAGTACGAATGCAGCAGATGGCTTGGAACTTTGCCTGAGGCCTAGATAGTTTGGGCTCCAGCCTGCACTTAAAGCAGCAGGCTTAAGGGCCTGTTCGACTTAGGCGATTTTTTAGGCGACTGCCAGCGACTGTCATAGTCGTAGCAGGTCACCAAAAAAACGGCGACTGGACCTCCCTACGACAATGCCAACGTCAAGCTACGGCAAGCTACCGACAACCAGCGACCCATTAGGACGTCCACCTACAATCACACTTTCAACAACCTACAACCACACAGGCGACAACCTACGACAATCGAAGTCAACCTACTTCCACCCGTGACAAGCTATGACAAGCTACGACCTTGTTGGCGACAACTGAAGATTGAAGGCAGTTCAGTTGCCGGTACCTGTCACCGGTTGACGTGGGTTAACGTAGTTGGTTGCTAATGGAATTCACCAAAGTCAGCACCGGCGACAACCTACGTCACCTGGCAACAACCTACGACAGCACCTACATCAGGAGAAGTCAAGCTACATTGGCGTCAACCCACTGTCGCTAAAAATGTTTGAACATGTTGAAAATCCTGCGGCGGCCAGAAAGATGCTACGACTCTTATGGGCGACTGAGGAGACTACTCACGACCATACAGGCGACCATTTTGGTGTGCTGGCCTTTATAAATCAGAGCATTGAGTATAGAAGTTGGGGTGTGATGTTAAAATTGTACAAGGCATTGGTGAGGCCAATTCTGGAGTATGGTGTACAATTTTGGTCGCCTAATTATAGGAAGGATGTCAACAAAAAATAGAGAGAGTACAGAGGAGATTTACTAGAATGTTGCCTGGGTTTCAGCAACTAAGTTACAGAGAAAGGTTGAACAAGTTAGGGCTTTATTCTTTGGAGCGCAGAAGGTTAAGGGGGGACTTGATAGAGGTTTTTAAAATGATGAGAGGGATAGACAGAGTTGACGTGGAAAAGCTTTTCCCATTGAGAGTAGGGAAGATTCAAACAAGGGGACATGACTTGAGAATTAAGGTATTGAAGTTTAGGGGTAACATGAGGGGGAACTTCTTTACTCAGAGAGTGGTAGCTGTGTGGAATGAGCTTCCAGTGAAGGTGGTGGAGGCAGGTTCGTTTTTATCATTTAAAAATAAAATGGATAGTTATATGGATGGGAAGGGAATGGAGGGTTATGGTCTGAGCGCAGGTATATGGGACTAGGGGAGATTATGTGTTCGGCACGGACTAGAAGGGTCGAGATGGCCTATTTCTGTGCTGTAATTGTTATATGGTTATATCCTGGTGACATTGTGCCGACTGCCTAGTCACCTGTAGTCGCCTAAAAAAATAGCCTCAGTGGGACAGGCTCCTTAAGTTTATAATGGAAGGATGCAATTTTAAAAAGGCATTATTGCAAACCTCTAATGATGGCAGTTTAGTTTAGAAATACAGCATGGAAACAGGCCCTTCGGCCCACCGAGTCCACACCAACCAGCGAATCCCACATATTAACATGACCCTACACACACTAGGGACAATTTTACATGTTACACCAGGCCAATCAACCTACAAAGCTGTATGACTTTGGAATGTGGGAGAAACTGAAGATCTTGGAGAAAACTTACGCGGGTCGTGGGGAGAACGTACAAACTCCGTAAAGACAAGCCCCCATAATCTGGATTGAGCCCAGGGGTTAAATTGAATTTAAACGTTTCTCAGATCTTTCTGCTTCCAACAACGATCACTTTTCTTGCTTTAGGCATATTTCTCACTCATGCTCATCTTGATTTGAGATGCATTCACAGAAAATTCAGATTCAAGTGAAAATGTTCCATTGTCTCGCAAACAGCTTAATTGAAGAGGGCATCAACAATAACAGAAATCATGATTTCAGTGCAGAATAATCTCTTTAAACTTTTAAGAAAGCAAAGGCCATCTCCTCGACTTTCTTCGAAGTTAAGGAGATTTGGCAATTCACTGGATACTCTAACAAGCCTCTACTGATGCATTGTTGAAAGTATCCTGACTGGTGGTATCATGGTGTGGCATAGTAATTCCAACGCACAGGAATGCAAGAAGCTGTAGAAGGTGATGAACACAGTCGAATTGATCACAAGCACTTTTCACTCTGAAGCTGGTGGGTATATGGAATGAGGAGGTAGTTGAGGCAGGTACTATAACAGCACTTAAATTACATTTGGACTGGGACATGAATAGAAAATGTTTAAAGGAATAAAGGCCAAACACAATCAAATGAGACTAGGCTTGATGAAATGTCATGTACGAGTTGGGTCTGTACAGAGTTCAGTACAATATGATTCTATGACACTATGCATTCTCAATTCAGGAATTGGGGAAATACTTGAACATTTTACCACTGTAATGGCTGTTTTCTCGAGGCGAAGTGAGAACGGGTGGAGTGGGTGGGGGATGGGGGAGGAGATTTGGAGAAGTGTTGCTGCCTGCAGATTATACAGCTAAAGCTATCAACCAAACATACTTCATTGAAGAATGTGGGCTCTCAACTAACAGTCCGGTGTGATGTCTCCACTGGACTTCCGCGACCCATCGTCCCCGTCGCCTGGCGGCGCAGGGTGTTTGAGGTGCTCCATGGGCTTGCGCATCCCTCCATCCGGGCGACAACGGCCCTGGTAGCCTCCCGCTTCATGTGGCATGGGCTGCGGAAGGAGATTGGACATTGGGCGCGCACCTGCATCCCGTGCCTGACTGCCAAGATGTAACGACACGTGCGTGCGTCGTTGCAGTAGTTCACCATCCCTCGGCAGCGGTTCGACCATATTCACGAGGACATCGTTAGGCTGCTGCCGCCGTCCCGGGTCATGACCTATCTCTTCACTGTCGTGGACCGCTTCACGCAGTGGACTGAAGCCATTCCGCTACCTGATTCCTCACCGGCCACTTGTGCTCAAGCCTTGGTGCTGTACTGGATCACCCGGTTCGGTGTGCCACTGGACATCACAACCAACCGGGTGCCTCAGTTCACGTCGGAAGTGTGGCCGGCCATGGCACACCTCCTGGGGGTTTGCCTACACCACATGACGGCGTATCATCCGCAGGCGAACAGACTGGTGGAGCGGTTTCACCGTCAACTCAAGGATGCCCTGAGGGCACGGCTCAATGATCCGGACTGGGTGGATGCTCTCCCGTGGGTTTTGCTGGGGATCCGCACCGCACCCAAAGAGGACTTGGCCTCCTCCTCCGCCGAGTTGGTGTATGGGTCTCAGTTGACGGGGAGTTCATTCCACAGGCACGGGGCCAGGTGGAGCAGCCTTCAGACGCTCCGCAACGTCTTCAGCAGACGGTGGGCAAGCTGGCGCCGGTGGCCCATGCCTCGTCATGGGTCCTTCCGTCCGCACGTTCCCTCTGCTCTGGAGGACTGCCAGTTCGTCTTCCTGCGCAGGCAGGGGTGCTCATCGGGCACCCCTCCAGTGGCCGTACGAGGGTCCCTTCCGGGTCCTGGAACATGGCTCATCTACATTCGTCCTGGACATGGGGGGTCGGCATGAGACTGCCTCGGTTGCGCGGCTGAGCCCGCGCATTTTGACATTGATTGGCCGGTAGCTGGTAGCGCGGCCCCGTAAGCGAAGGCACCCTGTGTCTAGGGTACCTCCTTTGATTTTAAGGATAAGGGGGATGTCTTTTAGGACCGAGATGAGAAAATCATTTTTTTACAGTGGTGAATCTGTGGAATTCTCTGCCACAGAAGGTAGTTGAGGCCAGTTCATTGGCTATGTTTAAGAGGGAGTTAGATGTGGCCCTTGTGGCTAAAGGGATCAGGGTGTATGGAGAGACGGCAGGTACAGGATACTGAGTTGGATGATCAGCCATGATCATATTGAATGGCGGTGCAGGCTCGAAGGGCCGAATGGCCTACTCCTGCACCTATTTTCTATGTTTCTATGTTTCTTCTCTGGCTACTTTGTCCCCTGCATCTGTTGGTCAGTTGCCTGTTCCGATGCCGGGCACGGTATGCACCCAGGCTGGCCGCCGTGTACGCCCTCCTGTCCATTTCATGCCTCGGGTACTTGGGGGGGGTCCTGTGGCGGTCCCTGGGGGTTAGGCCACTCCTTAGATCATCCCCCTCGGCTATTGAGGGATTGGGGCGTTGAATGGCAGACCTCAACTACATATGATCAATATACATCAATTACAATTCTTCCTCATATTAGCTGTTCGTGTACTGAGTACGGATCAGATTGCAGGGCTAAATAAGTGAGTGGGGAATGACTTGTAGGCTTCCAATATGAATTGGAACTTACTACTTTGTTTTATAAGAGATGAAATCTCCATCTAGATAGCAAGAGAAACTAACAAACTGATCCCATTCCAAAAAAAAAGAACAGGAGATGCCAAAGAGTTAATTTTGTAACTGTTGTTCCAAAGAGTTAATGTTGTACCTACTGCTTCTGGAGATAGATGCAAATTCAGCAGGGTCGCTCTGTGAAGAGCTGGGCCTCTGAGAAATGGATCTGTAGCATGACTCATTAGTCCCAAAAGGAAGATTCACAGTCTCAAGAGTCTCACATTTGTTTACAAAACCGGACACATCTCAAGCACTCTGGTAGAATTTAAGAAGCAAAAGGAGAAAAGACATTTAAGCAGAGTACAGTGATAGGCCAAGCTGATTTTTTCAACTGTACGATTCCAATAATAACTAAATATTTTTTTCTCAACAGAAATAGTGATATGATGACAATGGAATTTTTTTGTAGAATGTATAAAACTGCACGGGATCAGAAGAAAATTTGGACCTGAAACTCTCCTGGGTTTTCCACTGTTAATTACAATTAAAGTGTTCTGAAGTGTTGTACAGTTAAATTATGCGGAACAGCCTGGTTGTTACAGATCGTTACTTGTTGATATGGTTATATCATGATTACCAAAAATTTCTTAGATGATCGTCTCACAGCTATATACCGGCAACCCTCTTTGACTGTGACATGTTCCTCCTTTTCGCCTAATTCCACCAGCTTTGGAATTTAATTTTTGACTTTATTTCCTTTTCTCCAAATCTCAAATACGATGAAATTGTGGAAATTTCAGCCAGTCATCTTTACTCATACTGCAAGCAGCGTCTCCACCAGAGCCTTTCCTTCAGCATTGCAGTGACTCGTTCAATTATAATTCAAATTTGGGTGTAATAAATGTTGCAGCACCACTAGTAGATTTGAACACAATAATAGCATTGATCCATTTTGATAGTGCACTTTCCTGAAGCTTGTCCTACTTCGCCATGTATTTCACAGAAGAGTGAAATAAATAATTTTCACAGTAGTGTCAGGGTAAACAACAGATCATCAATTTTAAGAAATTATCCAGCAGGTTACTAGAAACATGAGGGGTACTTTTTTTAGACAGTTGGTGATGGGCATATGGAATGACCTGCCAGAGGAAGTAGGTGCTGCAGGTACAACTACAATATTTAAAAGACATTTGGACAGGTACCTGGAAAGGAAAGATTTAGAGGGATATGGCACATATGCAGGTAAATGTTATTAGCTTGGATGGGGCACCTTGGTCAGCATGGATAAGGAACTCATGTGCAGTTGCACTACAGCCTGGAACAATGCTGAGAACGATATTCTGTACTGTACCCTCTCCCTGTCGATTGTTCTTGAGTTTGAACGATTGTATGTATGTATAGTATATCTGATCTGTTTGGATAGCATGCAAAACAAAGCTTTTCACTGTGCCTTGGGTACAGGTGACAATAATAAACCTAAACCTAAACTTTAAAAAGTTAAGCAAAAGATCCAGTTTCCATGCTATATGACTCTTTGACTCTAAATTATCCAGCAATTCAACCTTGGCTCTGAAATTGTGCAGGGACATTGATTTGTCAAGAAAGGATGAATCAAGTTTGCTCGATCAAACAGGGCACTGGTGTGTAAAAAACTAGTATCAACACTCTAACAGAATGTGAAAGGAGTGATGTGCAGTTTAGGATTCACATAATAGTTCAAGTTAGTATGAAAAGAACAAATAGGAATGCATCCCTTATTTCAATACATATTGAACCCCTTCCAATGTCATCAAACTTTATGGCCTGATAAACCTATATGTTCATTTCATTTCAAGCGTAATGCATTGTAATGAAAAAGTATATGAATTATTTGCCATCTGCATGAATGAGAATGAATGAATTATTACTGCAATCAAGGTTTCATGCCTTAATGACAACCAACCAGTGGCCTTAACGTCCACCATCATGAAGTGCTTCGAGAGCACTTCATAGCAAAAGGATTTGAGTATAGGAGCAAGGAGGTTCAACTGCAGTTGTACAAGGTCTTGGTGAGACCACACCTGGAGTATTGCGTACAGTTTTGGTCTCCTAATCTGAGGAAGGACATTATTGCCATAGAGGGAGTGCAGAGAAGGTTCACCAGACTGATTCCTGGGATGTCAGGACTTTCATATGAAGAAAGACTGGATAGACTCGGCTTGTATTCACTAGAATTTATGAGATTGAGGGGGGATCTTAGAGAAACCTACAAAATTCTTAAGGGATTGGACAGGCTAGATGCAGGAAGATTGTTCCCAATGTTGGGGAAGTCCAGGACAAGGGGGTCACAGCTTAAGGATAGAAGGGAAATCCTTTCAAACCGAGATGAGAAGAACTTTTTTCACACAGAGAGTGGTGAATCTCTGGAACTCTCTGCCACAGAAGGTAGTTGAGGCCAATTCATTGGCTATATTTAAGAGGGAGTTAGATGTGGCCCTTGTGGCTAAAGGGATCAGGGGTATGGAGAGAAGGCAGGTACGGGATACTGAGTTGGATGATCAGCCATGATCATATTGAATGACTCGAAGGGCCGAATGGCCTACTTATTTTCTATGTTTCTATGAGATGCTGGTTATGGAATGCATTAAATCCAGTCTACCAAGCAAACATGACCCACTGCTGTTCAATTACTGGCACAATAGGTACATGGCTGATGCCATCTCCCTGGCCCTACATTCATCCCTGGAACACCTGGATGAGAAGGACACCTGCATCAGACTTATATTCACAGACTCCAGCTCGGTCTTCAATACCATTATCCCATCCAAGCTCATCTAGAAACTCAGGGAACTTGGAATCAGCACTCCCCTCTGCAATTGGACACTTGACTTCCTGACCAACGGACCACAATCAGTTAGTATTGGTGACAAATCAACCTCTATGATAATTCTCAATATTGGTGCTCCACAAGGATGTGTTCTCACCCCCCGCTATACTCTTTACACACTCACGACTGTACAGCCAAATACCTATCCAACTCAATCACAGATATGTAGTGGGCCAGATATCAAATAATAACAAGATGGAGTACAGAATGGAGATTGAGAACTTTGTAACTTAATGCTGAGACAGCAATCTCTCCCTCAATGTCAGCAAGACAAGGGGAATTGTGATTGACTTCAGGAAACAAATCAGTGCACACACTACAGTATACATTGATAGTGCCTTGGTAGAGATAGCTGAAAGTTCCTATGAATAGATGTCACCAACAACTTTTCATGGACCAGCTACATCGATGCTCTGGCCAAGAAAGCACACCAACACCTCTATTTCCCTAGAACACCAAGATTGTTCAACATATCCCCAACAATCCTCACCAACTTCTACAGATACGCCATGGAAAGATTTTATTAGGATGCATCACTGCCTCGTTTGGGAACAGCTCCATCCAAGAGAAATTGCAGAGTTGTGGAATTAGCCCAGACCATCACACAGACCAATCTTCCTTCTGTTGATAGACACAAAATGCTGGAGTAACTTAGTGCGACAGACAGCATCACTGGAGAGAAGGAATGGGTGAAGTTTCGGGTCGAGACCCTTCTTCAGATTGAGAGTCATGGGAAAGGGAAACGAGAGATATAGATGATGACGTAGAGAGATATAGAACAAATGAATGAAAGATATGCAAAAAAAAGTACTGTAACAATGATAAAGGAAACAGTAAGCTGTCCAAGTGAAATATGAGATGCTGTTCCCCCAATTTGCATTTGGAGTACCTCACACGTGTCCTCGGTACCCGCAGATCCGCCCTTGTTCCTCCTCCCCCTAGTCGAAACAGCCTCTAGTTCAACCATTTCATGCCATCAGCCGTCACATACAATACATAGTCCTCCGACGTTTTCGCCACCAACGTGATCCCACCGCTCTTCACATCTTCCCATCTCCACCCCTTTCCACCTTCTGCAGTGACCGCTTCCTCCGCAACTCCCTGGTTAACTCATCCCTTCCCACCCAAATCACCCCCTTCCCAGGTACCTTCTCTTGCAACCGCAGAAGATGCAATACCTGTCCCTATACCTCCTCCCTCGACTCTGTCCAGGCACCCCAACAGTCCTTTCAGGTTAGGCAGAGGTTCACTTGCACCTCCTCCAATCTCATCTACTGTATCCATTGTTCAAGATGTGGACTCTTATTCATCGGCGAGACCAAAAATAGACTAGGCAATCATTTAACTGAACACCTTCACTCAGTACGCCTGGACCTACCTGATCTCCCAGTCGCCAAACACTTTAATTCCCCTTTTCATTCCCACTATGACCTTTCTGTCCTAACCTCCTCCATTGTCAGAGTGAAGCTAATTGTAAATTGGAGGAACAGCATTTCATATTTCACTTGGGCAGCTTACATATTTATTTCTCTAACTTCAAGTAATCCCTGCCTTCCCTCTCTCTCCATCTCTGCCCCACCCAAGTCACACCAGCTTTTCGTTCTCACCTAGCTGCAACTAACAATGATCTGTTTCCTTTAACATTGTTACTTTTTTGCAAATCTTTCATTAATTTGTTCTATTGCTCTGTATCATCGGCTATATCTCTTGTTTCCCTTTCCCATGTCTTTCAGTTATGAAGAAGGGTCTCGACCCAAAGCATAACCCATTCCTTCTCTCCAGAGATGCTGCCTGTCCCGCTGAGTTACTCCAGCATTTTGTGTCTATCTTCAGTTTAAACCAGCATCTGTAGTTCCTTCCAACACACTCCCTTCTATTGACTCCACTTGACTTCAAGCTGCCTCTGCCAGGCTGATAACATAATCAAGGATCAGTCTCACTCCCTCTTCTCGCCTCTCCCATCAGGCAAGATGTACAGATGTTTGAAAAGCCATACCTTTAGAGTCCAGGCATACTGAGTGAAGGTGTTCAGTTAAATGATCGCCTAGTCTATTTTTGGTCTCGCCGATGAATAAGAGTCCACATCTTGAACAATGGATACAGTAGATGAGGTTGGAGGGGGTGCAAGTGAACCTCTGCCTAACCTGAAAGGACTGTTGGGGTACCTGGACAGAGTCGAGGGAGGAGGTATAGGGACAGGTGTTGCACCTTCTGCGGTTGCAAGAGAAGGTTCCTGGGAAGGGGATGGTTTGGGTATGGCCTGACTCTAAAGGTATAGGTTTGAAACCCATACCTTTAGTTCAGACCTCCAGTCTGAAGAAGGGTTTCCGCCTGAAACGTTGCCTATTTCCTTCGCTCCATAGATGCTGCCGCACCCGCTGAGTTTCTCCAGCACTTTTGTCTACCTTTGATTTTCCAGCATCTGCAGTTCCTTCTTAAACCTTTAGAGTCAGGGACAGTTTCTTCCCAGCTGTTATCAGGCAACTCCCTGAAATCATTAGCTTTATCACTAAATGATGGAAAATGTGATTTTGTTGTGATAAGATGGCAGGAGTATTACATAAAGATTTTGTTGACACAAGGAACTGCTGAATTGTCTGATGAAATATCACAATCCAAAGCATCGCTTATCCATGTCCTCCTGAGATGCTGCCTGATCTGCCGTTACTACAGGATTTTGTTGCTACTATGGAGATTTTGTTTACAAGTGTCAGCTGTCCGTGAGAGTGGGTTGGGTACAGCAAAAAAAACTATTCACTCCAAAACATTTGCCACTGATGCTGAAAGTGAAATTGCATCTTTGCCCTTTCAGATTGGAATATTATATTTAAATTAACGTAATTAAGAAAATCTGTGTTATTTGGCAAAACAAAGCAGAAGAGGGGGAGAAGTTTAAATTGAGAGGTCATTTCAGATGGAAAATAAGGTAAGTTATTGAGAGGATAGTTATTAAGAAACCAACATTTCACTGGACATTATTGAAATATACAATTTTACAGAATGTGAATGGAAGATCTCAGAAGCATTTTGGATATAACTTCCTGGGCAACAGAAAGGCCAACGAGAATGAAATCATGAATGTTCACAGGCCTTCATGGCCACTATAATTTTGGAAGAAGATATAGGAAATAAGTTAAGACTCATATCAACACAATCCCAGCTCTTGCTGCCAAATTCATTCAATGTCACTGTGTTGAATACAAATCACTTTATTGTAAGCAGCTTTGTATATTGAAAGCCCACGACTTTGGACTGCTGAGACTTTGAATGGAGGGTTGTTTGGACATAAAATGCTGTCAGTCAAATGGAAACCTTACTAATAACAAAGAGCATCATTTAAGATGTTTTAATAAAAGGGAAATAGGTGACACAAGAACAGATTAATGTAGTTCCTACAGTTCTGATCACGCTCCCTCTCCCCTCAGACAGAACGAGGATAGGGTTCTCTTAGTCGTCACCTTTCACCTCACCAGCTCTTGCATCCGACATATCATTCTCCGACATTTCCACCACCTTCAACATGATCCCACAACCAGTCACTCCTTCCCACCTCCACCCCTTTCCACTTTCTGTAACTCCTTAATTTACTCATTCCTTCCCACCCAAACCATCTCCTCAACAGGTACTTACCACTGCAACTGCAGGAGATGTAACACCTGTCCCTACACCTCCTCTCTCACTTCCATTCGGGGACCCCAGCCATCGTTACAGGTGAAACAGAGGTTCATGAGCCCCTCTTCAAACCTCAACTATTGCATTGTGCTCTCGATGTGTGGGTGACGCCAAGAGTACACTAGGCAACTGTTTTGCCAAATATTATGCCCTGCATGCCAAGGCCTTCAGAATCACCAGGTTGCTAACCATTTTATATCCCCTTCCAATTCCATACTGACCTTTCTGTCCTGGCCTCTTCCATTGCCAAACTGAGACCATACATAAACTTGAGAAACAACACCTCATATTCCACTGTAGTGGCTTTCATTCCAATAGTATGAATATTGAATTTTCCAATTTCAAGTAACACCCCCTCCTCTTTCTGTGCCCCTCTGGTGTGCACACATTTCTCCCATCATCTCCCACCCACGCCTCTAGTCACCCTGCTCCATTTCCCTCCTCCCTTTACCGAGATGTCCATTTCCCTTTTATGCCTCCACATTCCCCAACCTCCTTCCTGTCCACGCATATACATTCCTCCATTTATCAATTCATTATTTTCTTCTTTCCTTATCTGATACCGTTTTGTCTCTTTTACACCTCTGGCTTTTGTCACTTACTCCACCCATTTGCCAATCAAACTCCCCCCACCTGCCATTTGCCAGGCCTTGTTCCATCCTAACTTCTCATTTCCAGCTTTCTCCCCCAACTCCAACAGTGTAGAGAATAGTCCAAAGCAAAAACATTGTCTCTTCATCCATCCAAAGATGCTTTGTTTTAAACAATGTGTTGGTTTTATTGACAATAGACAATAGACAATAGGTGCAGGAGTAGGCCATTTGGCCCTTCGAGCCAGCACCACCATGCAACGTGATCATGGCTGATCATCCCCAATCAGTATCCCGTTCCTGCCTTCTCCCCACATCCCCTGACTCGGCTATTTTTAAGAGCCCTAGCTCTCTCTTGAAAGCATCCAGTGAACCTGTCTCCACCGCCCTCTGAGGCAGAGAATTCCACAGATTTGGTTATTCTCAACCAAGCATGGCGTAGTATTATACTGGAGGAAAGAATTTATCTGCCTCATCAAATCAAGTACATGTCACTTTCCATTCTGGCAACATGGAAGTTTACAATTACAAGACAATATCTGGTACTATTTTACAAATGACCCACATACAACAAATGATCAAATGATATCTTTAGTGAGCCTACTTCATTCTGCCATTACTGAAAATGAAAACTCTCACAGTGAATTCATGGAACTACCTCTTGGGTCATTTTAGGTTTGTCTAGTTTTTTTCTGAGAGTAAGATAATAAAAAAAATAAGGTTGAACCCCAAAGAACTATCCTTTCCTATCCTCGATTAGTATTGTATATGTTTTAGATCAGCCAGCAATAGAGATTTATTTATATGGTTTTCAGAATCAAATAATACTGTGTTGTTCAAAATGTATCCATATTGTATTTCTCATTAACATTTTATTATTGTCTCTAGTTTATTTATTTTTCTCTCAAGCCGGATAATTTTGCTTAGGCAATGCTTTTTTACAAATGAGATGATCAAAACTTGACTTCTTTCTTTCCCCTTCTTGAAATCATGTCTGGAGCATCTAGACAACAAGGTCTCCTACACCACACTCCTTTTATCGACTATAGCTCCACCTTAAACACCACATTCCCATCCAAATTCATCTCCTAACATCTGGTACTAGGAGTCAACACCGCCCTCTGCCACTGGATCCTCAACTTATTGACCCACAGAGCACAATTAGTAAGGATCGGTGACAACCACTCCTACATAATAATTCTCAACACTGCAAGGATGCATTCTCAGACCCCTACTATATTCCTTATACATTCATGACACTGCAGACAATTTCAGCTCCAACTACATCTACAAGTTTGCGGATGACACCAAAGTGTTGTGCTGAATCTGTGGACTGGTGGGCCAATTCCCAAAGTCGATGTCAACGTGAAAAATCATTTATGTCGTTAATTGAGTGAAAGGCGATAGATGAATAAAGAGTGATCTAACCAATGATAATGGGATGCTGGCTCATCAAAGCCACTATAAACTGACTACAAACTTACTTCAGTGATTCTTGTAAACTTTGTAACAGAATACCATTATGGAATTTTCAACCTGAGTTATATTATAGATCCGTTTTCTTCATGATTTCCAAGGAATTCATACAGAAATATATCTGCAGATAAGATGCAAATAATGGATCAAACATAATGTTAGGCATTAGCAATGCTATTTGATAGTTCAGCATCGGGGTAGAGGAAATGATTTAAAATAGTATGGCATGCCGGGACCCTGAGCAATGAACAAAGTGCTGGGAGAAACTCAGCAGGTCAGGCAGCATCTGTGGGGGGAATGGAGAGATGAAGTTTGGGGTTGAGACCCTACGTTAAAATTGAGTAGTCTGAAGAAGTGTCCCGACCTGACAGGTCATCTGTCCATTTCCTCCACAGATGTTGCCTGATCCATTGAGTTCCTTCAGCATTTTGATTTTTAATAGTGATGTAAAAACTACATTCCATTTTCATACCTTTACACATTTTTGCCAAGTAGTGGGAATCAGTGAAAGGATTAGCATGCTGAATTGCACTTTGTTGGACCGCAACGTAAGCACGCCTTACATGGGTTACATGTGGTGTTAACAGCACTCAAGTGGTATCATCAAAGTTACTTTGCAATAAAGCAACCAAACATCGGGTATCCTTTTATTTCTATGTTAGAGTTCATATGTCTACTCATTTTTATTTTTATAGGAGGTAAACTAAAAACAAAGTATGTGATGACAGGCTATAGGATGCAATTTATATTCCACTCATACTGGTGACCATAATTCATTCGAGAATTTGTTGGTCATGATTTTTTTAAGGTCAGGCTATTTGTGGGATATAAATTATATAGTACAATATGTGACAATGTAACTTTCTAGTCATAAATTGTTTACACAGTATTGTTATGAATTAACCTTTACCTTGTCAAAGCACCAGTAAAGTATGCACCTTTCAGTCCAGAATTGAATTATTGTGCATTGGTATTTCATAGTCGTTCTTTGCTAATATTTTAACCAGGACCGCATTAACTTACAATAACATGACATAAACAGCACAATTCAACGAAGCATTTTACACTGTGAGCATATTTCTGTTCAAATCAGATTGGGCCATCTTTGAATGGGATACAATTTAATGTGATCAAGTTTTTTTTAAGTTTCACTATTCCCTTTGTCAGCATGTTGAACTGGAGTTTAATTTATTTTGCCTGAAAGAAGGGGACATTGCTTTTCCAAAGGTTAATTAACGTATTTCTCCATGGAAGGTGCTATGGTTTATTTTCTTAATGCCGTCTTTGATGAGAACTCACAGAAGGTACTGAGAATAGGGGAAGCCAATTATAAGCTGATTTGCTAATGTTATTTTTATAAAGTTAAACACCACTTTTGGTTACAATGCCGCTGGCACCAGGGTTGTCATTTCCCTGAATGCTTTCATATGAAGGCCTGTCATAGCAAAGAGACTGTTTGATGGTTTGACTCCTCGGGGGGGGGGGGGGGGGGGGGGGGGGGGGGGGGGGGGGGGGGGGGGGGTAGCAAAACTTTGACAGGGCTTTAAAACAGCTTTTGCAGCTATAGCCCAAGAAATCCTGAAAGCCTGTTGATTTGGTGGGAAAGAAGTAAGACATGCTGGTTATAAATAAACTCTTTTATAGATGGGCAACAGTATCAGAGAAACTTCAAAGGCGAGGTCAAAGGAAGTTAGGTCAATCTGTACTCCCTTTCCTTGGTCAGATATTTCATAAAACTCTCACTATAAACATAACTTTAATTGAACTTTTATTAGACTGACTTTATTGTGTTAGTTGTGATCTCCTTTGTGATTCTTTTTTAAAGATAGCTGCAGCCATCATGGATATTTGTTTGCCAAAGTTAACAAGGAGACGGGCGAGGTGGGGGGGGGGGGGGGGGGGGGGGGGGGAGAATTGGAAGAGCGGGGGTAGGATGGGGGATGGGGACTCGGCTTGGCTTTGCTTCAGAGTGCATTGGGCTGCAGACTCTGATCACACTGGCTGACGTATACTTTTCAATGCAGCATTTACCCTCAGGCCGTGGTCTGTGAAAGGGTGGGAGAGGATGGAGAACTTTCATTTTTTGCAATACCAGATTGTGTAGTTCAGCGGACAAGTCAGTTTGCTGTGTTCTGTACATTTAACAGGCCCGCACTCCGCTTCTGACAGACTCTGCTTTCCCCTAAATCTTAATGTCATTAAGAATATCCTAATTCAGGAGAATATGCTTTATGATGTACAGTTTAGAGACAACCTAAAATCAAGATTATAAACTATATTGACAGCCCTAGCAATTACAATCAAACAAGCACACATTCCAGGATAACCCATTAAAATTGCAACAAGATGGACCAAATAGGGAGGAGAGAGGCTTCATCAAAATAATTATTGGAAATACTTCTACACTTTAGTTTTTGCCAACATGTTTGATGATAATGCTTACAACAACAAAATAATTCTCCTCAGTTCCTGTCGATGGTCAACAATCCTGCCCTTGCATTGGCTTCAAATGTTGCCGAGAGGGATACAATTATTTGTGACAAGTGGAAAATCTTTCTGCAATTGAATTTCTATTTGCATCCAGATGCCTTCATTCCACCAGTGTTCACTTACAGTTGGCATGTTGTGATTATATTATTTCTTCATGTTTATCAAATGTCTTAATCTATTTTTTGTACTCAAGTGCTGATCTTTAAAGCAAAAAGGGCAAATCTGGAACTTTTGTTTGAAGAGTGGATAGGTGGAGGCAGTGAACTGGGAGAGCACATTTCTCTTCAGCAGTACTTCCGTCCTTATCTGGTTAAAGGGTCATTCAGGAACTCCAGATCAAGGGATAATAAAAACATTGGGACTGATAAGGCTTGTCTGCAGACACATTTATGAGTTACATTGCTTGAAAACATGAGAGCAGAGTTCATTAGCCAGAATTCATGCTAAAGTTATCCCTTTGATTGCTTTTGATATTGATGAATGTAAATGTGTGCATAAAGTTAGAAAGGAGAACATAGAACCGTACAGCACAGCAACAGTATCTTTGGTCCATAATGTCTGTGCTGAACATAGTGCTAAGATAATCTCCTCTGCCTGCACATAATCCATATCTCGCCATTCCCTGCATATCCACGTGTCTATCTATAACCTTTGTAAATGCCACTAGCCTCCACCACCACTCCTGGCAGTGTGTTCCTGGCATTCAACACTCTCTGTGTAAACATTCTTGCTCCACACATCTCCTTTGAAACAGACAATAATGTGAACTGGACAAGAGACTAGGAAAGGAGTAAAGCGGAACATCTAATTTTGGTGGCATTTTGTTGACCTCTTTATAGATATGCTTTTTAAAAATTTAGCCACCAAGGACATAATAATTACTTTATTCTTGTTTTGAAAAATTTAGTAAGAAAATAAAACCATCTTCTATCAAGAAAAGAAAATTGAATGTCGAAAACAAAAAAAACACAAGGTAAGCAAAAATGTGTCTTGCCATGGAAATAACATTTATATAATTACACTTACAACATTTACATCAACATTTCTTTTACATATAAAAATATATTTAAAACTTTTGACTCCAGCCTTCATGTCCACAGAAGATTCTGTACATTACTGAAAAGTCATGCATTGTAAATGACCACAGGACAATGTCAAAGATTATATCAGTGTACATTAAGGGATAGATATGTATGACACTTACAAGCCAGGTACTTGTCCTTGTTATCTGCATTCATCAAAGGAATGGAAAAAAACATAGTAAAGTAAAAAGCAATCAAAATAATTTTTCATTGACGTTTCCAAAGAGGTGCTGATGACGAGACACTTATCTGGAGCAAGGGAAACATTGTGTGTTGACATTTCATCACTGCATTTTGTTACCATTACTTGTCAGGATTAAATGAGATGGAATGGGTGTCAGCATTAGTCAATGCTTGTCAGAGGCTTTCTACTTCTATATGCTGCACAACAGCTGACAAGGCAAAGGCCATTTACGTCAGATCAGAAGGAGGCCAAACCAAGAAATTTGAGTACATTGATAATCTTGACCGACAGTGAAAGGGCAGCGTGGGTTGGATGAACAATCCTTGCAATAGATGGCATTGTTGCCCACAGACTGCAAAATTAGTTTAAATGTTTCTTCGACCTCGGTTTGTCATGTGGTTTATGACATTGTGCAGGATACATCAGCATTCCTCTGGTATGTTGTCATTTCCACAATACCTAAATGCATCTTGGGTTGGTTTTGCATCGTGAGGCGATCAAGAAATGAAGACATACTAAAAGTACTGCAGCTGCTTAGTTTCCAGTTAAGTACAGTGTGAGGTACTTAAGAAGTGGAATGGCATTGTGAACAAAGCTTTATAGTTTACAACTTCTGTGACGATTTTTCAACTCTTCAAATGTGTTCCCTTCCACTAAACCCATGGAAAAAGATGCTTTGTTGTTACTTTGTCATAGCATCAGTGTAAAGGGCCCCAGTAAGTATACACAGACAGGGAACAAGTGTGGAATACTGGCAGTAATCAGATGACCCAGACATATTGGATCAATGTATTTAGGCATCTTGAAACAAACTCTACAACCTCCAGGACCTAGGAACCACCATCCCCTTCTGCAATTGGATCTTTGACTTCCTGACCCATAGATCACAGTCAGTGAGGATAGGCAACAAAGCATCTTCCAAGATAATGCTGGTGCCACACAATGATGCATTATCAGCCCCATACTATACTTCCAATACACTCACAACTCTGCGACTAAATTCTGCTCTAACTCCACATACAAGTTTGCAGATGACACCAGCATAGTGTTCTAGATCTCAAACAATAATGAGACAGTGTATAGGAAAGAGATATAGGGCACAGTTGCATTGTGATAAGACAACAACCTCTTCCTCAAAGTCTTCAAAACAATGGAGCTTGTCATCGACATTAAGAGGTTGGTTGGAGTACATGGTGTTAAAGTAGAGAGGGTCAAGAACTTCAAATCATTTTGATACTATGATCAAGAAAGGAAACCAATGTCTTTATTTCCACAGAAGGCTCAGCAAATTCACCATGTCTCCTTATCACTTTCTACAGATGTACCATAGAAAGCATCAAATCCAAATGCCTCTCAGTTTGGTATGTCAAAATATTCCCCCCCTGACTGTAAGAAATTACAGAGAGTTTGTGAATGTAGCCCAGTCCATTATGCAAAACAGCCTTTACACCACAGACATTCTCTCTTTTTCCCTTCCCCATTATGCAGAAAATTCTAAAGTTTGAAAGCACACACCACCAGGTTCAAGTTCAGATAGCCCTTGCTTTCTCTCTCTATCCCCGTTCCCTTCTCAGTTCTCCCACTAGTCTCACTGTCTCTGACTACATTCTATCTTTGTCCCGCCCCCTCCTCTGACATCAGTCTGAAGAAGGGTCTTGACCCAAAACATCGCCCATTCCTTCTCTCCAGAGATGCTGCCTCGCCCTCTGTCACTCCAGCATTTTGTGTCTACCACCAGGTTCAAGAACAGCTTCTTCCTTGTAGTCCCCATACTCTTGAATGGACCTCCCATAAGCTAAGGATAAATTCCCAATCTTCCAATCTACCTTGTTGTGACCCTGGCACCTTTTTTAATCTGCACTTTTGCTGTTGCTGTAATACTGTATTCACCACGACATTTGTTTTCCCCTTTACACTACCTGATGCACTCATGTATGGCACGATGTACCTGGATAGCACACAAAGCAACATTTTTCACTGTCTCTTGGAACATATGACAATAATAAACTAATACCTATAAAAGTGTTTTTCTTTTTAATTTGAGAAGCTGGATGGCCTACTTTAGAAGATGGCAACTGGGAACCATTGTGGGCTGTCTTCAGTTAGCAGGAAGGTCTGGTATTATGGTGGGAGATAGAGATAGGTGTGTTGGGGCATTTGGATCATGGTGTTGAGGAGGAAGGGAAAGACTTCAGGACTTTTGAGAGATTGCACGAGATCATGGTGACAGGGTAGACTGTGTAGAAGGGTCCAATAGTTCACAGAGAGAAATCTGGAGATTGAGTGGAGAGAACCATTTTGTGTCAGATGTGGTTGATTTTCACACATTTTCACTCTGTGCTCTCTGGGTCTGGAAGCAGTGCTGGAGCCTAAAGGCCCAGGATCCCTTTAAATGCTAGGTACCCAGAACACCAGGAAAACCTGTCCCATAGATTACCACAGGGTGGCGCCGTCAGCCTCGCCAGCGGTCTGTCTGTCTTCTAGTCTTTGTTGGTATTTTTAGTGTGTTTTAAAAAGTATGTGTTAATGGCAAATCAAATTCCTCGTATGTTGCAAAACATACTTGGCTAATAAAGTAAGATTGTGATTATGATTATGAGGATTGGATGACTGTTAAGATTTAAGACAGTGATTCATATTTTGATGTTATAACTCCAGAGTCATCTCTCCAGGGTAAGTTAATCATCCATCTGGAAGAAGACTCATTTCCAGAGGGCAGTGACCTGATTTCCAATATTTAACCTCCAGCAACTACTACAACACGTTGCCCTGGAGGAAGTGTTTTGTGGAGGGAGAGGATGGTTGGTAAAATTATCGCAATTCATCAGAGATTTTAATTTTGAAGCAAATATTTCTTTTGAAGTATGACATACAAATATGTGAAATGTCAGAAAATAAAAACAGTAGTCATTGTAGACATTATTTGATATTCACTCCCAATCATCTCAAAATCATATTTCAAAATGTTCACCAACCGGAACTTTTACCACATTCTCTTTAATGGCAGTTTGGCATCTTTGGTTAAACATCTGATCTTTGGAGACCGCTGATGCTGGAACTTTGAGCAAACAACATCTGGAGGAATCTAGCTGGTCAGGCAAATTCGCGGTCAGGAAAAATCCATTCAATAGTGTTTAATTGTCATGTTTACTCACAATGGATCAATTAAATTCTTACTTGCAGCAGCAGTACAGGCTTGTAAACATAATATGCATAGATCATATACAATAAACAAAAATGCAAGAAATTAATAACCACAATACTAGTTCACGGTCCTGGGGCCTAAAGTCCTTAGTTCAACAAAAGACAGTCTTTAGTTCTTAGTTGAGGTTTGTTTTGCATAGTGTTCCAGAGACTGATGGTTGTTGGGAGGAAGCCATTATTAAACTTGGTGGTCACTGTTTTCAGATTCAAATGCCTTTTTCCCTATGGTAGGAGTGAGATTGCAGCATGGTTCTTTGATGATCCTGTTGCCATTTTGAGGCTGCGCTTCGTATAGATCCTATCTATGGAGGGGAAGTCAGTACCCATGATGGATCGGATGGTATCCACCACTTTTAATAATCTTCTTCATTCCTGGGCGTATGAGTTGACATACCAGGCCATGATGCAACCAGTTAATATGCTCTTGAAATATCTGTTGAAATTCAAGAGAGTATTTGTTGACATACCAAATCTCTTCAATCGTCTGAAGAAGTGGAGGTATTGAGGGGCTTTCTTTATGATTGCATCAATGTGCTGGGCCCAGGACAGATCTTCAGAGATGTGCATGTGGAGGAACTTGAAATTATTGTTTCTCTCTCGAGCAGTTTGTTTTTTGACATTTAAATTGGCCTTCATTGACAAGCTGACTGAATACAAAGTTAAGCAGAGATAGAAATTCACAAAAATAAATATTTACGGTAGAAATTTCCAGGGACTTGTGGAAATTGCTGGCTATTTAGTCTTTCAGCGCTCAGTTTCCCAAGTCTTACTACAGGTATCTCAACCATCAATTGAACAATTCACCATCTATCTGTGTGTTGGATTTATTTCCACAAGCCAAGATTCATTCTTTTTATTCAATTATGATCAAATCTTTGCTTAATTAAAAAGTATATTTGAACGAGTTGATTTTTTAAATCTTTCATTATCGACCTGCAGTGAACAATTAAAACACAAATATCAATGAGGTATGGTTCCCCTTAATATAAAATGCCATTATTGTCTTTCCTGTCAGTTTGTGGAAACAAATGAAATTCCCTTCCATTCACTGCAAAAAAAATCTTAATATAAATTTATACTTAAAAATAGACATTTAGGTTAGCAATGATATGAATCAAATTTCTGCTATGGTTATTTTGTGTAATCTAATAATGAAAATAATTTTGTTCCTTCAGTATTTTTCGTTCAAAAACAACGTACAGAGATGGTCATTAGAACAATTCATCTTTTTGTCTCATTTGCAGAACTATAATCTAAACTACCATTAAAAACATTTTAACTCAACATGATATATTTGTTTAGTCCAAAATAATTGCCTCTACTATTGATTTTTGTTTCCATTTGTTGTCATTTATTTAATGTTACAACACCATTATGTCATAAACATTGTTATGCAGATTGAATTTCCCAAACTATCAATTCACAAGGTCCATGCCGAACATAACTCCAAGTTAAACTAATCTCCATGCCTGCACGTTATCTATATCACTTGGCCCTGAAGAGCTCTCCTCAGTCCTTGGGTAATTCAATCTGAGCAAGTGTGAGCTTTGGACTTGGACCACAGGATTTCTCAGAACATCAATGCCTTTAACTGTATACTTTCCCCTTGCATTTGATTTCACAATATACTGTACACCTCATTCTTGCTCAGATTAACCTCTATCTGCCATGGCTGCTATGGAAGTGAGAGAAACTGTGGGGTGGTGAAGACATGGCAATCTATTTCTTCATGAGGGACAGGCGTATCGAGGCGTCAAATATTAGAGCACTGAGCTCCAAGGCAAATCTTTTAAAAATCGTGTACACAGTGCAGGGACATGGTGATGAGGCTGACAGGTGCTGTGTGTAAATTATTGATGTCAGACTGAAGCCCCATTAATGTAGTCCTATCCCTGTATTGTGTTCCACTACTTTCTCTGCGAATGGTTAAAGACAGTCATAGGTTGTACCCAGAATCTTCAGTTTACGATTCTGTTAGAGCAATTGTAAACAGCCAGTGCAATAGATTGGGGTATTTAATGTATTTCACTGGACATCATGAAGCTGGTATCACAAGAACTCTGAGCAGGTACAAACAGCCTCTGTGTTACAACTTCATTATCATTATCTCAGAGACCAGCAAGCACCTGTTTATTACCTCAACGTCAACTGGTTGATGGACTAGCATCAGTTCAAACTAATTAAGGTGTCTGTTGTTGGAACTGGCAGTGGAAGTTATTCCAAGGCTCTTGCTAGCATGTCTGCAATGGCCATCATATCATGCCCATTCATCTTTATTTGTGCCATTAGGTTTTTTGTCTAATTACAGATCTGTTGCAAGATAAGATACAAACCCTTAGACTGGTTTCCTTGCCATTTTTAATCGTTATATCATTTACGGCAAGGTAATGTGGCCTTGTTTTTCTCTCACGCCTTCTTCTTTAGTATTCTGCTGTTCTTCATTTTCTCTCTGGGCAGCACAACATTGGAGCTGGTAAAGCTGATGCTTCATAACACCAGAGATTCAGGTTCGATCCTGACATTGCATTGGCCCTGTGACTATGTGGGTTTCCTCTGTGTGATTTGGTTTCCTTCCACTTCCCAGAGATGTGCAGGTTTAAAGGTTAATTGGCCTTTGTGAAAAAATGCCCTCAGTGTGCACTAGTGTGAACGGGTAACCGATGGTCGTTGCGATCTCAGTGGGCCAAAGGGTCTACTTCCATGTTGCATCTTTAAACTCTGTCCTTGTTTCTCTCTTTCCTGTCATCCTGCTTAAGTTCCCATCCCCCTGCCATGTTTGGTGAGTCAAGGTACCTGAATTCCATGGTTGTTTCCAATAGACCTTGACTGCCAACAGGTGTATCACGTGCAACCGTGTGCAAGCTTTAATTGTGTAAGAATTGAGTTCTCACAAAAGACCCCACACTATCCTCACTTCACTGAGTAAGTCTTCATTCATTAATATTGTCAATCAATTCCTAACTTTAAATTTCATAATCCCAAAATACTGGCATTGGAGAAGTGCAGCCCTGCTAAATGTAATTTACTTTGGATCAGAGATACAGGTCCTTTGTCCCACTTAGTCCATGCCAACCGTTAAATAAAAATACAAGAATATAAGGAGATGGTTACTTGGATCCCCATGTCTGCACTATAATATGATCACGACTGATATTTTGCTTCTGTGCCTCTTTCCTGCACTACTACCATATCCGCTGATTAATTTAACATCCCCAAATCAATCACTCTTTAGTGAACATATTTAACAACTGACCATTCACAGCCCCCAACCTCTCCTCCAACCTTAGAAAGAAATTCAAGGGTTTACTACCCTTTGGCTGAAGAAAATACTTTGCAACTCTGTCCTGCAAGGTTGATTCCTTACTTTGAAACCATAATCTTTTATTCTAATAACTTCGATAACAAGAAACATCATCTGTGTGTCTATTCTTTAAAGCTCCATAAGAATTCTGAAGTGAGATCACTTCTCATTCTTCTAAATGCAGGTGTGTATTGACCTGGTAAATGTGCCCCATTGAATCCACCTACCCCCCTCCTCATTCTTCGGAATCAATATGTGATCCTTTGTTGAACTACCTCTATCGTATATCTGTAATTCCTTGTCAAGAGTGAAGAGTCAAGAGTCAAGAGAGTTTATTGTCATATATCCAAGATAGGACAATGAAATTCTTGCTTTGCATCAGCACAATGGAATATAGTAGGCACAAATACAGAACATGTCATATCAGTGTGTCCATACACCATTATATAAATATATACACACATCAATAAATAAGCAGATAAAGTGCAAATAAACAGATAATGGTCTATTAGTGTTCAGAGATATGTTTCAGTTAAGTTTAATAGCTTGATGGCTGTGGGGAAGGAGCTATTTCTGAACCTGGACGTTGCAGTCTTCGGGCTCCTGCACCTTTTACCTGAAGGTAGCGGGGAGATGAGTGAGTGGCCAGGATGGTGTGAGTCCTTGATGATGCTGCCAGCCTTTTTGAGGCAGCGACTGCGATAGATCCCCTCGATGGAAGGGAGGTCAGAGCCGATGATGGACTGGGCGGTGTTTACTACGTTTTGTAGTATTTTCCACTCCTGGGCGCTCAAGTTGCCGAACCAAGCCACAATGCAACTGATCAGCATGCTCTCTACTGTGCACCTGTAGAAGTTAGAGAGGGTCCTCTTTGACATACCGGCTCTCCATAATCTTCTCAGGAAGTAGAGTCGCTGATGTGATTTCACAATAACTGCATCAGTGTTCTCGGACCAGGGGAGATCTTCAGAAATATGCACGCCCAGGAATTTGAAACTCTTGACCCTTTCCACCATCGACCCATTGATATAAATGGGACTGTGGGACCCCATCCTACCCCTTCCAAAGTCTCCAATCAGTTCCTTGGTTTTGCTGGTGTTGAGGGCCAGGTTATTGTGCTGGCACCATTTGGTCAGTCGGTCGATTTGAGTAGGAATATCGGACCTGTACACAATATTCCAGGTATGGTCTTAATTGTTTGTAGTTAAATCCTCTTGCAATACAGGATAATTTATAACTTCCCTTCTTAATTGCCTGCAGTTCCTCTCAGTAATTTGTATACAGCAATAGTAAGATTAAACGAGAACTTACCAGTTTGAAGCTTGGTCGTTATTTTATGAGGAGTAACGTTGAGGGAATACGTGAAGAACCCCGCCTGGACGCATGCGTGTCATTCTTCAAAGCAGCGGTGTGAAATCACAGATAACTGTAATGACTAAACATAGTAAAATTAGAGAAGAGATACCAGTTGAGTATATGATCAAGGGTGGGAGCGGAGGGCACGTATTCCCTCAACGTTACTCCTCATAAAATAACAATCAAACTTCAAACTGGTAAGTTCTCGTTTAATCTTACTATTTTACTTCGGAGTCACGTGAGTGACTACGTGAAGATTTTAAAGCTCTGTGATTTCATGCCGTGGAAACGAGTCCATGCATCACATCTGCCTTGATTATGGGGAGAATAGAGTTAACATCATTTACATCAATACGATATTGAGAACCCAATGATAAAAATATTAACACCAATTATTGCCCCTATTTATGGGGTAAATGATATTACAGAACTCAAATTTGTTTCTGCAAATGTTCCAGGTTCAATGACTGGTTTGTTATAAAGTCATTGGAAAGATTCCTCCATTGACCATCCTGCTGTCTTGAGGATTTGGTCCATAGGAACGTCCAACTTCATAGCTGCCGATGTAGCTGCAGCCCTGGTGGAGTGAGAGTTAAAATACCAGTGTCTACTCCAGCCTTTATTAGGACCTGTTTTAGCCATCTAGAGATGGTCTGGACTGTCACTGTTTTGAGTGGCTGTTTGTAGCTGATTAAAGTGACATATCTTCCCTCTGATGATCTTAGTATACTCCATATATAATAGTAAGTGTGTTACAATACAGAGATGACCATCTGTCGGGTAGGCCCTGAATTCGGTTTTTAGGCCTGCTGACCCCTGTCTGTTCTGTTTGACTATTTCATTGATGTGTAAAGTTAAATTTCCAGATGAATAATCATGTTGTCCAACCTTTGTTTCTGTTGTGAGTGGACCCTTTGTGCCGTGACCAAGGCCATCAGCATGACTGTTTTCATAGTCAGTTTCTGTAGGGACAGAGCTGTAGCTGAAGACCAGTTTCTTAACATGGTCAGTACAATGCTCACATCCCATATTTGGGAGTACCTGGTTCTTGGGGGATTAATATTAAAATGCCCCTCATGAGTTTGGTTACCAGGGTGTGTCCCAACAGAATGCTGCTCTGTTCCTTGCGACAGGTATATTGACAGAGCACTTCTGGCGCAGTTGATGGCACTATGACTGAGCCTCTCATCATAATGGAGGCTTGCCAGGAATTCCAGAACAGACGGGATGTTCATAGATCTGTGGGTGATGTTTATTGTTGTGACAGTACTTCACATTTCTTGATGACACCAAGTACTGATTTTTTGGGGGACTGTCTGTGGCCCGCTGAAATAATTCCACATTCGGACCGTCAGTCCCAGGTGTAGAAGAGGTGCTTTCAACTCTATAAATTAATTGGTTTATATATAATTATGACATGGGTAACTCCCCTTGTAGCGGGAAGAACCAGTAAATTAGGTCTATGATGGATGGTGATGCATGGTTCTAAAACCATGTCGATAAATCCGGGACCCATGGTTGAGTAGGCCAATCAGGTACTTTCAAAATACCAGATGTGGAGTCTGCTGTCCCTAAATATCCCGACTGATGAGGCAGAAGGAGGGATGCATAAATGATCCCCCAAAGCAGCGAAGATGCATCTGTAGCCACTGCCCCAGGTTCTGGTTCCCAAGAACATAATTCGATAACTGGTAAGAGCATGGATGTGAATAGGTCGTTATCTGGTGTTCCATACCGTGCTGTTCCAGCAATACATTTTTTATCAAACATCCATAAAGTGTTCTAGACTTGGCGTGACCTGTTGTCTGCCACTAAATTCAGTTTACCTGGTAAGTTGGTAGCTGGTATCCAAATATCTATTGGGTACACTATTGCCAAATTGTGTTGGCCAGATAGATATAGATATAAATATGCCATTTATTGTCACTATACATGTACAGTGAAATTGAAAGCTGCTCGTACGCAGTGCATACGTATAATTTAGTACAAAAAACAAGAAAAAGAAAAAAACAAAAAACAGAAGGGGGGGGGGGGGGGGAGATAGGTGCACAATTCTGCGGCGCTATATACATATATACATATATACAGATGGAAGTCCGGGTGTTGGGCTGTGAAGTCAGTGCATGTGTGAATTTGAATTAAGAGTAGTTATAATTTTCGGAAAGCAACTATTTCTGAGTCTATTTGTCCTGGATTTGATGCACCTATAGCGCCTTCCAGAGGGCAGCAGGTTGAACAGTCCAAACGCAGGATGGGAGCTGTCTTTGATGATATTCTTTGCCCTGCTAAGGCAGCGGGAGGTGTAGATATCCATCAGGGAGGGGAGAGGGCAACCAATGATCTTCTGCGCTGTCCTAGTTACCCTCTGAAGCCTCTCCCTGTCTGCCATGGTGCAGCTGCCATACCATGCTGTAATGCAGTATGTCAGCAGGCTCTCGATGGACGAGCGGTAGAAGGTCAGCAGCAGGTTAGAGTCCAGGTTGTGCTTCCTGAGGACCCTCAAGGAAGTGCAGCCGCTGCTGAGCCTTCTTGATGACCGCTGTCGTGTTGTCTGTCCAGGAGATATCAGCAGCGATATGGACGCCGAGAAACCGGAAGGTGTTGACCCTCTCCACACACTCGCCGTTGATGTGTAGGGGGACTAAGTCGGGTGCTGTGCCTCCTGAAGTCGACAATGAGCTCTTTTGTTTTCCTGGTGTTCAGAGTCAGATTGTTTTCTGAGCACCAGGTTGTCAACTTCAGGACTTCCTCTCTGTAGGCTGCCTCGTCTCCTTTTGAAATAAGTCCGACTACAGTAGTGTCGTCAGCAAATTTGACGATGCGGTTGTTGTTGTAGGCCGGACTACAGTCGTAGGTGTAGAGACAGTATAAGAGGGGGCTTAACACACAGCCCTGTGGGGAGCCGGTACTCAACCTGCGAGTGGAGGAGAGGTGGGGGCCGAGTCTCACAGTCTAGGGCCGGTTGGTGAGGAAATCTTTTATCCAGGCACATGTGAGAGTGGGGAGGCCGAGAGTGACCAGTTTACCAAAGAGAATGTCCGGAATGATTGTATTGATGTCGATATGTTTCCACCCATATGCTTGACATATGCTACCACGGTAGTGTCTAACATACTGGTGATATAACCTAGAACAATATGACTTAAAGCCATGGCATGCACTCACTTCCCCAGGTATTTATGCCCAGCGTTTGTAATGATGCCTCCTGTGCATTCCATCTCCCCCATAGCTGGAGATGGAATTAGTAGCATCCCAATCCAAGTGCCCATCAGTATGTAGATCCATAGACGGGTAGCTGTTAATGTTTGGATTGGAACAATGCCTAATGTTATGTTTCCACCATTTTAGTACCATAGTGGCCTCTGTAGGTAGCTTCATAGGTCTGTCAGAATGATCCCCATAATTTTTGAGTGCACGCATGATTGCGCTCAGTAATTTGATAATGTAAAGGTCCGATTTATGTGGCTGTAACAAAGCCACTAAATGCCAATTATTCTACTCCAGTCTGATGGATGGTTTAGTTTACTGCAAGCCTCCATTAAGGCTGTACCCTTTCTTACGGCAAAGTCACTGACATGTGAACTGTGTAAAGGGTGAACCGCAGATGATTCATTGTGTTAAATACATCTGTGGTCACCTCCAATGAGTACTGTATAGCAAGCATATTTTAATACGATGCTTGCCATGTAGTGCCCTAGGATCAATACCTTTGCAGTAACAAAGGTTCCCATCTAGTAATGAATATAAAGTACGAAAGTATTCAAATTAGTCAAATCTATGATGTTGTGGCAACCCCCATCTGTATTATGATAAAAAATTTTGGACACGAATTCCTGTGATTCGTGTTGGATGTACTCCATTACTCCTATTTTATTTGGGCACTGTAGTTCAGCATGCACTTTTGATTATTTATTTGCCTGTAAGCATGAACATTCAGTTCGATACATGCTGAACTGGAGGATTATGTTTTGAATAATTCTATGGTATACCCCAATACTTCTGAAATATAAGTGTCGGTAGTAATATATTCTATGCATCCAGATAGAACTGTAATCTCCCACCAACCTTGTAAGGAGCCAGACCCACCTTCCTCCATGGTTACTATTAGTAGGATTGTTACTATTACGGCATCTTCCGTGGTCGTTGAGGTGCCGGTGTCTGGATCTGTAGTTGGGTCTGTGTTGAGGGTTAGCGCATTCCCCAGGAAGTAGTTTTTAGACGTTGCTTAATGTGCCCCAGGGTTTCCCTCTATGTCAAGTTCTTCACCTGTTAAGTTAAGATGCCTCCAACTTTTAATATTGGAGGTATGGAGGTTCCAGGTTTGCATAGGCCTGCAAATTAGGGTCTAAAGCCAATTGGATGGTACTTTTTCCTAATGCTGTTACTCGTATTGGTAGTTTGCAAAATAAGGTCAGTGCATCCTGGTGACCTAGTGTCATGTCTTTGTTTATTGTGCGGGCGAACCCGTCCCGCTGTTAGGACTTTTAGAACTTTCTTTTGTTTCAATTCCCTGCCCTGCCATGTTTTCAAATACACTGGCTGATACTGGGAACATTCAGTGTTTTGCAGTTCCCTGATGATAAGTGTCTTCCAATAGGTTTTCTGCACCCCATGTGCACTAGGGGTATGTTCTGCATCCCTGTTCAGGTGCAGCCCAGAATTGACCCCCTATACTCTCCTCTGATGAGGGAGAAACACTGTGCAGCCCTACAAGAGGTACTGCTGTAGGACTTACTAGCTGCCCCCTGTGACTAGACTCCATCTCCCAGAGCCTGCCACTTACCTGCTCCAACAGCCGCTCGAGCTGGCTCCGATGCTCTCGGGCACCCAACCGGCTCCAATGCACATGGTCACTGGCCATTGCGGATGCTCCTGAAGCCGCTCCTGCTCCAGCTCCTGCAGCCAGCCCAGGATTGACCCTCGATGTTCCCCTCTGATGAGGGAGAAACACTGTGCAGCCCTACACGAGGTACTGCTGTGAGGCTTACTACCTGCCCACTGTGGCTAGCCTCCATCTCCCAGTGCCTGCCACTTTGCGGTATTTCCTCCAACAGCCATTCCAACTGGCTCTTATGCACTCGGGCAAAGGCCACTCCCGGCTGCTGCTGATCCTGCAGCCGCTCCAACCGGCTCTGATGCTCTTGGGCACTGGCCGTCGCGGCTGCTTGAAGATGGTTCCTCCTGCAGCCGCTCCAACCGGCTCCAATGCTCACGGGCACTGGTCGTCACAGCTGCTTTGTTCCCCGCTCCCAGCCGCTCCAACCGGCCCCAATGCGCACGGGCACTGGCCGCTCGCGGCTATTCCGAGTCGGACTCCTCGGAGTCAACGACCCTATTAGTTTTTGCTTCCCTCTCCCGCCTGGCCGTGGCCGGTGCGGGAGCGAAGTCGGGAGCGAAGTCGGGCACAGCTGTTCCCATTACGGGAGATTAGCGTGCCTTTGGCTGCTGCTGCCGGCTGCCCGTAACTCCGCGGTTCTCCCCCGCCAGCTTTCCCGCAGCCTTCATGGATCCGTTCCATGTCTCCACCTAAAAGATAAGTGGAAGGAACGCAGAGTCTTCTTACCTGCTGTTCCCGGCTTTCAAATTCTGGAACGCAGAGTCTCCTTACCTGCTGTTCCCGACTTTCAAATTCTGCCGCTAAGGGAACGTCGTTCCCCCTGCTGTGACTCGTTGCAATGCGTGTAGCGATATGACACGCATGCGTCCTGGCGGGGTTCTTCACGTAATCACTCACGTGACTCCGAAGTAAAATAACAAGAGTCCTCTGAAAACCCCCCAAAACTATATCTCTCACCATTTAAAAGACATTAAAACTTTCTTTTTTTTTTCTCACAAAGTGCATGACTTCACATCTTTCAACATTATACCGAATCTTCCGAGATCTGGTTAGTTATTTAGCCTGTAAATATCCTCTTGAATCAACTCTACATCATCCTCACAACTCACTTTTCCAGGCCGCTTGGTATCACCAGCAAACCTGAAGATAGTTGAGCATTTTGAAACTGGTGATTAGTTTTATTGGTTTTCTATATTAGCTGTTTTTGCTTGTTTTGGTATTGTGCAAGAGGTTTAAAGGAGTATAGAAAATGTTCATTGGGCACAATCCATTTTGTAGCACTCTTCCTGAAGTATTTCATTCCCTGCTATGGAGATGTGCCATCTCATCGGCAGGGTGCATGGGTGTGGAAAAGCAGTGCTGATTGCACATAATAATTACAGGATAAAAACATGGTAGTCTCCTGAAAATTTCAGTTCGCTTTATACTTTAATAGTACACATGACTAGTTAAATCAGCAGAGAAAAAAGTGTTTAGGTCAGCTCACGATTTATGGTGCTTCTACAGGGAACGCTGAAAATGTCTATTATTACCCTGTAAAATTACATGGTATTTACACCACAGAAACAAACATTTTGCCCAGCAGATCCATACTAATACTTGTGCTCCATGCAAGCCTCTACCATCTTACCATTTTACCTTGTGTAGAACGGAACAGCAGATGCTGGTATATACCGAAGATAGACACAAAGTGCTGGAGTAACTCAGCGGGTCAGACAGTATCTCTGGAGAAATAGGATGGATGACATTTTGGGTCGGGATCCTTCTTCAATCTGAAGAAGGGTCCCGACACAAAACGTCACCCATCCATTTTTTCCCAGAGATGTTGCAGTAACCATTTTAGCTTATTCTTCTATTCATTTGTTTATTTCTTGTGTCAGACTGTGCTCCCGGGAATGAGACAAGCAAGACTGGAATCATTGTTTCACTTCTCTTTCAATGAGCCTGTTCACAACAATTACTCTTCAGTAATTCTCCTTTTTAGATCAGAGCAGTTTTTATCATTGAATTTAATAGTGACTCTGTATTTATGAGCTTTTTCTAGCATCGTCCACAAATGGAAATATCTTTGCTATTTCTACTCCACAAATTATTTCAAAGTCTTAACAAAACCAGGCCTCTACAATGCTTTCAGTCCCAGTGTGAAGTGTCCCAACTTCATCACCCATTCCTAATAAGCATTATCTGTAGGATTTGGTATCAATCAAGCAAATCTCCTTTCCAAATTTTTGAGTGTTTTTTATAATATGCAGAAGAAAATTGTTCGGAGTACTTCACATGTGATTTGAAAGTATTTTGTTTTCCTTCATATATTCATTTTCCTGGATGTGGGAATTATTGGCAAAGTCAGCATCCTGAATATTACTTGTTTTGAACATACCAGGTTGCTTCACGAAACAATTAAGCTCTATTCAGTGGGGTATGGAGACAGAGCCGAACAAAGAGAGTGGGAGGCCAGAACTTCCGACAGGAGAGAGACTGTAGGATCGGGACAATTTGCCAATGCGTGGAGCAGGTGAATGCCTGTTACCAGCAATGACAGCCAGGGTGCTGCACTGAGTCTCACAGCTCATGACTGAGCTACTGCCCTCCCCACTATGTGGAGAGCTTGCCCCAGTCCTCGGGCAAACCTCTCCAGAGTTCTGGATGGAGTTCCACCAGGTTCCTATTAATATTGATTCCATTCTTGCTCTAATTGCTGGGAACACATCCCAGTGCTAAGGGGGAGGGGGGGGGGGGGGGGGGGGGGGGGGTGGGGGGTGGGGGGTGCGGGGTACGGGTGCGGGATGGGTACAAGAATACATTTAGAATTCCAGAGGCAGATCCATTAAATAAACTAAACACGAGTCATTTGAGTTTCCCATGTGGCCACGCACCAACCTTGATCTTTGCATTTGACCAAAGGTTACGATAACGAAGTTTACGGTAATAGCATTTAAGAGGCTTTTGGATAGGCACATGGGAAGAGAAGTATATGGATCATGTACAGGCAGATGAGATCAGTTTAATTGGCATCATGTTCGGCACAAACATTGTTATGTTTGAAGCTGAAGCTTCTTGCACTGTACTGTTCTATGTTAAAATATTGTACTATGTAGGACAGTCAGATAAATATAGACTGGGTCGATTGTGTACAACATGATGATGGAACAAAATTTTAAATATTCAGCCTACACTGGCAAGGAGCCGGGAGTAATTTTGAAGTCAGTGGAAATGAAAATAAGGAAAGATGTAGAGATGCAAATCACATGACTAAATCAATAATGTCTGTTTTTTTTTATTATTCATTTGCAAGATGAGGGCATCGGTGGCCTCTTGCGTTTCCTCCACTCAATATGGGCCTGTTCTGCATTGGTACAGAACCAGGTTGAGATGAAAGAAAATGCATGAAACAAAATACAGCCGGCTCAAAATTTGTCACGATAGATGCTGTTATCCGAATGTCTTTGAGCATCCGAGTATGAATACAATCATTATGCCAATGGAGGAATCCGTTAGGTCAATACCAGCTCACGGCAGAGTTTGGGCAGTCTGCACCCTCGTGGCTTAAACATTAAATTATCCAATTTCTGGTAGCCCTTGCTGTCTCCTCCCCTTCTCAGCTTTCCCTCAGCCCTCGGGCTCCTCCTCTTCCTTTTTCCTTTCTTCTCCCCGCCCCCCCCTCCTCCATCAGTCTGAAGAAGGGTTTCGGCCTGAAACGTTGCCTATTTCCTTTGCTCCATAGATCCAGCTTTTTTGTCTGCAACCCTATTCCCTCTGTGTGTATTTACATATTCCAATAGAGATTTATCTGAAAAAATCCTGCTTTATTTCTTGAATTATTAATCAAAATGTTCAAAAATCTGAAATGACTTTCCCTCCCTCTCTACCTTCCTCCCTCTCCCTCTCCCTCTCCCTCTCCCTCTCCCTCTCCCTCTTCCTCTTCCTCTTCCTCTTCCTCTTCCTCGTCCTCGTCCTCGTCCTCGTCCTCGTCCTCTCCCTCTCCCTCTCCCTCTCCCTCTCCCTCTCCCTCTCCCTTACAATAACCTGGCCCTCAACACCAGCAAAACCAAGGAACTCATTGGGGACTTTGGAAGGGGTAGGATGGGGACCCACAATCCTGTTTATGTCAACGGGTCGATAGTGGAAAGGGTCAAGAGCTTCAAATTCCGGGATGTGTGCCAACGCCACATTTGGGGACCAGCCCTCCCGTGTGACACCATGTCCTCACCCCCCCCCCCCACCCCCCACCCCCCCCCCTCCTCCTCCCCTTCGCATTGGGGGACGGGACCCAATGGGTCCCACTTGGTCTAGTATATTACTAAAACCTCATCTTACTTGTTTGTATGTGTGCATGCGTGCATGCGTGGATGTGATATCCCTGAACACCGCCATAATAGTACACTTAAGCGCTACAATTTTTGTCTCACTCACTATGTCCTGGGATGTAAATGAAACAAGTTTAATTTGGATTGATGCTATGTTTTACAAATTATTGACATTTAAAACTTTACAAAAAACACTTTTCAAACCATGATTCCACTTGCCCTTCCCGTCAGCACCGTTACAATGATGTCACAATGGGATAGCAAATCTCATTTACATTAAAAAAATTGTGATTTTCAAAAAAAAAAGTTTTAATCCCTTTCTTCAGTTTTTATTAACAGCTAACTGTGTTTAGATTAATTTAAAGAAAACATGCAATTTTCATTGTGGGGGTGGGCCGGGGGGGGGGGGGGGGGGGGGGGGAAGGAATATAGGCGGGAGGGTTCATTAAAAAAAATCTAAATTTTCTATATGGGGGGTGGGATAGGGGGAGGTGAAGAGTAGGGGAGCAGGGAGATAGAGGGAGAGGAAGGGGTAGGGAGGGGGGAGGGGGGGAGGGAGTGGAGGGAGTGACTGAGGGTAGGGGAAAGGAGAGGGAGGGGAGAGGTGAGGGAGGGAGTGGGGGAGAGGAGGAGAGGAAATAAGAGGGACGGTGAATTTGAGGGGGAGGGAGTGCTGGCAGATGAGGGGGAATAGAGGAGGATAGGGGGAGAAAGAGGGATGGCAAGGCACAGTTGGGGAGGGTTGCCATGGCTCACGTCACAATGGAGATCTCTGGTGTCACAACGGGAACCCATCAGCTGCGCTTTGGGGGTCGGGCTTTGTGGGGAGGGTGGGATATGGGGGAGGTGAGGAGTGGGGGAGCAGGGGGGTAGACAGAGAGGAGGGGGTAGGGAGGGAGGGGAAAGTGGGGTTGGTGAGGAGGGAGAGTGGGGGAAGAGGGGGGATAGAGGGAGAGGAAGTGGGGGAGTGGGGGAGGTAGGGAGTGGGGGATAGAGGGAGAGGAGGGCAATGGGGGAGGTGAGGAGGGATAGTGGGGGGTGGAATGGGGGGTTGAATGACTGTGAGGTGATGAGTGGGGGATCAGGGGGATAGACAGAGACCCAGAGGGGTAGGGAGTGGAGAGGGTTTATGGAGGGAGGGAGGGACTGACTGAGGGTGAGGGAAAGGAGTAGGAGGAGAGGTGGGGGAGGGGGGAGGGGAGGAGGAGAGGAAAGAGGAGAACAGTTGGGGGCAATGGGTCAGTGGCGGAATATTGCCTTGGGGGACCGGGCCCAAGGGGTCTACACCTGGTCTAGTATATTAAAAACATTATATGAAAATAATTTTGCCAGGCCTTCTGCGTTTGTCAGTAAGTACCAGACGTCTGCAATCCACCTAGTGTTTGCAGAGGTCCCTAACATGGTTATTTAAAGGCTGATGGTTCCACTTGCACAACCCAGCACAATCCTGCCCCTTGTAAACTGAATGGTCATAAGGTCATAAAGTCTTAAGTGATAGGAGAAGAATTAGGCCATTTGTCCCATCAAGTCTACTCTGCCATTCAATCATGGCTGATCTATCTCTCCCTCCTAACCCCATTCTCCTGCCTTCTCTCCATAACTCCTGTCACCCATACTAATCAAGAATCTATCCATCTCTGCCTTAAAAATATCAATTGACAACCTCCACAGCCTTTTGTGGCAAAGAATTCCACAGATTCATCATCCTCTGGTAAATCTACTCAGATACCAGTTAAATGAAAGCAGAAATGGCTGCTGACGATTCAGTTTGGGAGAAAGGTGATGTAAGCGGTAGATTTGAAAGATAACTGAAATTGTGGGGGGGGGGGGGGGGGAGGGGGGGGGGGGGGGGGGACTGCAACGAGACTTTGCTATATTAGGTAGAAAGAAACAAAATAAACTTTTGGTATGCTAGCCTTTATAAATCAGAGCATTGAGTATAGAGGCTGGGATGTAATGTTAAAATTGTACAAGGCATTGGTGAGACCAAATCTGGAGTATGGTGTACAATTTTGGTCGCCCAATTATAGGAAGGATGTCAACAAAATAGAGAGAATACAGAGGAGATTTACTAGAATGTTGCCTGGGTTTCAACAACTAAGTTACAGAGAAAGGTTGAATAAGTTAGGTCTTTATTCTCTGGAGCGCAGAAGGTTAAGGGGCGACTTGATAGAGGTCTTTAAAATGATGAGAGGGATAGACAGAGTTGATGTGGACAAGCTTTTTCCTTTGAGAATAGGGAAGATTCAAACAAGAGGACATGACTTCAGAATTAAAGGACAGAAGTTTAGGGGTAACATGAGGGGGAACTTCTTTACTCAGAGAGTGGTAGCGGTGTGGAATGAGCTTCCAGTGGAAGTGGTGGAGGCAGGTTCGATGGTATCATTTAAAAATAAATTGGATAGGCATATGGATGAGAAGGGAATGGAGGGTTATGGTATGAGTGCAGGCAGGTGGGACTAAGGGAAAATAATTGTTTGGCACGGACTTGTAGGGCCGAGATGGCCTGTTTCCGTGCTGTAATTGTTATATGGTTATATGATTAAAAAGGCTCGGCAAGCAACCAGATGTAAGAATAATGTGAGCAAAGTCTTGGCATTGCAAGCAATGTTTGTCAATGCAGTCTGTGAGGAAACAGTCACTTGAAGGTTGTGATAGGACTGTTTTGCATACACGAGACTGGGCATAACAGTGCAATCTGATGATGGGGAGAACCAGAGAGATTGTGGAATGAGGGAATTAAAATAGGTCAAAACCTATGTGGAATCTGAGAGAATTGCTGGTTAGAATTGATGTAGAATTGAGGTCATGCTTCTGGCTCCCCTTGTTTCTGTTTTTTTCTCCACTTTGTATCTTGGTTACCGTCTTCCCATCCTGTTATCCTTATTCTTCCCTGACACCTGTAATATTATTGAAGCCACATGTGGGAAGCACATCCAAATTCTGTTGAACTTCTCATGAACTGGACTCCTATAAATCTTCATCCTCTTAAAAAAAAACCTGCACTTCTGGTAATAATGTATGTGTCTATATGTTTTAAAGTAGAAAACAAGCCAGTAGCATTTGCAGAAAAATCATTTCCAAACCACAGGAAATTACTAATGTGTGATAGATCTTTTATAGACATGAAGGTTTACGGGATAGAATTTAAGATCATTTATCATCATTGTCCTCCATATGAAGTTATGATCTTGGTTTAGATGGGGTAACGTTGCTTCAAAGACTGAAGGTCAATGATCCAAGTTATCCCTAAATCTTCAACATAAATTGCAGGCTACATATTAAATATTGCTCTTCAGTAATATGGTTAATTAAGGAACTGTCCACCTGTTCTAGTAGTCCAGTTATCCTTTGGAAAGATCAGTAAGCACTGCTCTGTGAACCACCATTCTTCTCAATCAGCTCCTTAAAAAATGGAAAATAAGTCATTCTTTACACTGGTGGAAAAAGCCGAATGTATGAAAAAATTTCTCCATGATAAATGCAATGTGTTGTCAAGTGTTACAAAAAACATATAGCTCTGCATCGGGGGGTTGTAAATTCAAAAACCCAATCCATAATTTAGACCAATATCCACTCAGGAGGTGTGTTGTCACATTCATTTGCCGTTGCACGAGGTGCGGTCCAAATCCCAATCTGCCTACACCAATAACACAAAAGATTTTGTGGCACCAAAGAACACAATGTTTCCTCATGCCTCCGGTCAATGGTCATTGCTCAACAACAGCCACAAACCTAAACTGTCTATAATGTTCAGCAACAATCATTTGTAGTGGTAACCACTTAGCTTTGAAGTTCTTTTCAATCCACAGGATATGAATGATGAGATAGAAATGTGGACACTTGGGCTGTAAAATCCAGCTGTCTGTGGGGCATTAAATGCGAAAGCTTGCTCCCAGTTACACTCTCAGTTGTCACATATGGATATTATTGGTGGCAGCTAACTTTTTGGAAAGGTTGATAGCATAAGTTCCACACTTGGTCGCCCCGAAAGTATGCAAAGTGGGTAGACTGTAAAATCAATGAATGATTTGATGACAGTGTTGCCAATATGAAGTAGACTCATGGAACAATGTTCACCTTTTACTGTTTCATCTCAAGCTATATTTGAAAACAGGAAAGGCCACTTAGCTATCTTCTCCACCATAACGTCTCTTTCCAATGTCCTTTAAAAGGGTTGATAATTTCAAGCTGATTAGTTGTTGATTTGTTTGCACTGAGTTATGCTTGGAGTAGCCACTGATTAGTAAATCCAGTAAGTATTACTGCTGAACTCTGCAGAGGGTAGTATGGCTGAAAACACAGAATGGTTCAAGATTCCAATAAAAGCTAGTTTTAGGTTGAATTGCATATGGAGTTACAGGATATGGGGAATGAGCAGAGCGCACACTGCACAGGGAAGCCAACTTAAAAGACAATAGACAATAGGTGCAGGAGTAGGCCAATCGGCCCTTCAAGCCAGCACCGCCATTCAATGTGATCATGGCTGATCATCCCCAATCAGTACCCCGTTCCTGCCTTCTCCCCATATCCCTTCACTCTGTATTTTTTAAGAGTTCTATCTAACTCTCTCTTGAAAGCATCGAGAGAACCGGCCTCCACCGCCCTCTGACGCAGAGAAATTCACAGACTCACAACTCTCTGTGTGAAAAAGTGTTTCCTCATCTCCGTTCTAAATGGCTTACCCCTTATTCTTAAACTGTGGCCCCTGGTTCTGGACTCCCCCAACATCGGGAATAAGTTTCATGCCTCTAGCGTGTCCAAACCATTAATAATCTTATATGTTTCAATAAGATTCCCTCTCATCCTTCTAAATTCCAGAGTATACAAGCTCAGCCGCTCCATTCTATCAACATATGACAGTCCCGCCATACCGGAAATTAATCTTGTGAACCTCCACTGCACTCCCTCAATAGCAAGAACATCCTTCCTCAAAGACCAAAACTGCACACAATACTCCTCCAGGTGTGGTCTCACTAGGGCCCTGTACAACTGCATAAGGTCCCAGAGAGTCTTTTCACCCAGAGAGTTGTGAATTTGTGGAATTCCCAGTCACAAACGGCAGTGGAGGCTAAATCACTGGATGGATTTAAGAGAGAGTTAGATAGAGCTCTAGGGGCTAGTGGAATCAAGGGATATGGGGAGAAGGCAAGCACGAGTTATTAATTGGGGACGATCAGCCATGATCACATTGAATGGCAGTGCTGGCTCAAAGGGCCGAATAGTCTCCTCCTGCACCAATTTTCTATGTTTCTGTGACCTCTTTGATCCTATACTCAAATCCTCGTGTTATGAAGGCCAACATGCCATTCGCTTTCTTCACTGCATGCTGTACCTGCATCCTTACTTTCAGTGACTGATGAACAAGGACCTCCAGGTTCTATTGTACTTCCGCTTTACCCAACTTGACACCATTTAGATAATACTCATGACCCCTGGTTTACAAAGTCTGTTAAAAGAGTAAGGGTCTATCAGAGAAGAGCCCTCAAAAGGAAACTCTTGCTGCAAAAGATGTTTTGGGATTATTTATTAATTTAAAAAAAAAAATCACTTTTCAGGATCTGGACATCACTGGCAAATCCATCATTTATTCCCCATCCGTAAATGATCTTGAGAAGCTGATGTTGAGTTATCTTGTTAACTGCTGCAGTGATTCTGGTGAAGATAATGCCACAGCATTTTGGGGGAAAGAGTTTTAAAGATTAGGTGCAGTGGCAAAAAAAATAATTGCGCAAGATTTCAAAATCAAGAGGGTGCGTAATTTGGAGAGGAATTAGTCGACGGTGGCATCACCGTGCATGTGAAGGCCTTGTTCAGCTTGATGCTTCAAAAGGTCTGTCAAAAGAGTTTAGGTGATTTTGTAGATACAGCCATTGTGCACTAATGATGGAAGGATTAAACGGTTAAGGTTTTGGATGGAATGCCACTCAAATGGGCTGCTCTGTTATGGAAAGTATCAATCCTTTTGGAACTTAATGGTGCTACACGTATCCAGGTAGGTAGTGGGTATACCATCACACTTCTCACTTGTGCCTTGTTGATAATGAGAAGGCTAGGGGAGGCCTTTAACTGAGTTATTCGTCATGAACTACACAGATACTAAATTGCACATAACCACAGTATTTATATTGTTACTCCAGATGATTTCTTGGTTAATGGTAATCTACAGTTGTGGTGGGCCATACGTTAATGGACATGTTATTAAATTTCATGGATAATTGGTTTGGTTTTCTCTACTTGGAGATGGTCATTGCCTGGTGTTTGTGGATATACAGTATATTACTTGCCATTCATTGGCTCATGTTTAAATGTTATCAGGACTTACTGGAAGTGACCATAGACTATTTTATTTGCTGAAGGACTGGGAATGGAATTGAACATTGCTCAATTATCATCAAACATCTTTTTTCATGTTGTAACAAAGCAAGGTATGAATTGATTAACTGGTGCCCAAGAAGAGCAAGATGACATGCCTCAATGACTATGGACCAGTGGCACTAACGTCTGTGGTGATGAAGTGCTTTCAGAGGTTGATTATGGCACATATCAACTCTTACCTCGACAAGCACCTCAACCAACTGCAGTTCGCTTACCGCCACAACAGGTCAATGGTGGTTGCGATCTCACTGGCTCTCCACTCCACTCTGGACCATTTGGACAACAAAAACTCATATGTCAGTCATATTCATAGACTACAGCTCGGCGATTAATTCCATCATCCCCTCCAAGCTGGTTACCAAGCTCTCAGATCTGGGTCGCTGCGCATCCCTCTGCAATTGGATCCTTGACTTCCTCATCTGCTGACCACAGTCTGGTGGAAATGTGTCATCCTCAATAACAATCAGCACGGGAGCACTTCAAGGCTGTGTGCTCAGCCCTCTGCTGAACTCACTCTATACTCATGACTACATTGCTGGACATAGCGCAAATTCCATCATCAAGTTCGCCGACTACACCACTGTTGTGGGATGAATCACTGATGGTGACGAGTCAGAGAATAGAAGTGAGATGACCGATTGACCAAATGGTGCCACCACAACAACCTGGCTCTCAACACCAGCAAAACCAATGAAACGGATTGTGGACTTTGGAAGGGGTAGGAAAGGGACCCACAATCCCGTTTATATCAATGGGATGATGGTGGAAAGGGTCAGAAACTTCAAAATCCTGGGCATGCATATTTCCAAAGATCTTTCCTGGTCCCAGCACCCTGATGCAATTATATAGAAGGCACATCAGCGCCTCTACTCCCTGAGAAGATTACGGAGAGTCGGCATGTCTAGGAGGACTCTCTCGAATTTCTACAGCTGCACAGTAGAGAGCATGCTGACTGGTTGCATTGTGGCTTGGATCGGCAACTTGAACATCCAAGAACGGAAAAAAATGCTGAAATTTGTGACCACTGCCCAGTCCATCATCGGCTCTGACCTCCCCACCATTGAAGGGATCTATCACAGTCGCTGCCTCAAAAAGGCTGCCAATATCATCAAAGACCCACACCATCCTGGCTACATACTCATCTCTCCGTTGCCTTGAGGAAGGAAGAGCTTGAAATCTGGAACATCCAGGTTCAAGAATAGCTTCATCCCCACAGCCATTAGGCTATTAAACACAATATCAAACAAACTCTGAACAATAACAGCCTATTGTCCGTTATCTGTTTATTTATTGTGTATATATATATGGTCTTTGGTATATAGACCATATGCATTTCGTTGTCTCTGTACTGTACACTGACAATGACAATTAAAATTGAATCTTGAATCTGAATCTGAGACACACTGAACTTTTATCTCCTATTCTGTATTATGTTTACATATTCTGTTGTGCTGCAGCAAACAAGAATTTCATTGTACTATCTGGGACACATAACAATAAAACTCTCTTGACTCTGGACTTGAACAATGTTCGATCTAAGTGCCAGATGGAGGTCAGGAAGTAAGATTGTTGGCCGAGATGAAAAACTTCCAACATTTACAATGTAATTTTATGCAAGGTATCACTCAAACCATTGATATGTTTGCCTTTTGATGCTCACTGACTTTTATCAGGTTTTCTGACACCACACTTGGTCAAACACTGCGTTGATGTGAAATACATTCAGTCTCACAAACTATTGAACTCAGCACTTTGGAGTACATTTGGACATAGGCTTTGAGGTCTGTACTTGAAATCCTAATGAAAACCAAACAAGGCAATGGTGAACAAACTATTGCTGAATAAGTGCCACTCAATAACACTGTTGGGAATAACTTCCACCACTTTGCTGATTATTGAATGGAAACTGAATGTAGCCAGATTGGATTTGAACTGCTTGTTGTGAATAGAACAAAACTTAAACACTGTCTGTATGGTTAGATACAGTAGATGCCACTGTTGTAACTAGCTCAGCTAGAGGCTAATTTTGAAATATGGCTCTTCTCTCACACAGCTCTAAGGGTGGCTGGTTCTGCATTTTTGCTGTATCCAATGATCACAGCTATTTCTTTATATCACTTGGAATAAATCAAATTGTCTGAAGACTAGCTTCTATGATGATGGGGATCTCAAGGGACAAGAATCAAGAATGTTCAAGTGTCATATATACCAAAATACTATATGAAATTCTTACTTGCAGCAGCATATTGAGTCTGTAAACACAATACTCAATAGATAACATAATAAAAAAACAAAAATGTTGAATAAAGAAACCCCCCCCAATATTAGTGCAAAACGAAACAAAAAACAAAATCCCTAGTGCAACCAATACAGTTCCGAGTTTGAAGATTATTTGTAGTTTGTGGTGTTTAATGGCCTGATGGTTGTTATGAAGAAGCTATTCCTGTACCTACTGGTCACAGTTTTCAGATTCCTATACCTTCATCCTGACTGGAGTGAAATGAGAAAGTAGCCAAGGTGATGTGGGTCCTTGATGATGTTGGCTGCCTATTTGAGACAATGCCATCTATAGGTCTCTTTGATAGTGGGGGGGTTGGTATCAGTGGTGGACTAGGCAGTGTCCAATCTCTAATCTCCTTCTATCTTTTTCTAATCTCCTTCATTCCTGGGTGTTGGAGTTGCCGAAACATGCCGTGACGCAACCAGTCAAAATGCTCTCTTCTGTACACCTAGAGAATTTCAAGAGAGTAACAAATTTCAATCTTCAAGGAAGTAGAGATGTTGATGTGGATTCTTTACGATTCATTCTTTCCTTATGATCTCAGGAGATTCATTGACATAATACTCTGGCTGAACATTGTTGTGAAGAGTCAACCTTGTATTTAGCACTAATATAAATCAAATTCTGCATGAAGGTTCAAACAGAAATGTGCCACATGTTGCATCCAGAGCCAGAATTGCTTTGCCATTACCTGCTATGTCATGGCGGCCACCACTCCTTATCTTCCTCCAGCCAAAGGGTTTCTGAAGGCCAGGAGATAGAACCAGCGAGTGTTATATTCAGAATGGTAATTCATTGTGAGGAAGTACCCTCCTGGTAATTTGTAAATGAGAACCAACCACCTGCAACAAAAGGGGTCTTGAGTCTATCTAAACTGTAATCATTGGGCGAAATTTAACTTGTTTACATTTTATATGTTCTTATTCAATTCAAACTCACTTGCTTTTCGGCTAAGATTACAATCCCCCATCTTGATTTATACTCATCAACAGCTAAGAATTAATTTATCTGTCAAATACCTCATGATTATTTTATAAATTTTATTTGATAACTTGACAAGAAAGTGCAAAACCATGGAAAGAGTATTTTAGGGTAATTAATTGGAATATACTAGAAACTCCACATTAAATGCACATTTTGAATGAAAATATAAAACCCCCAGCTCCTATCGCCACTGCCCAAATTATCTACAAACTCCAGAAGAGATTGAAAGTTTATGCAGAAAGATTATCCGTGGCCCAATCAAATAATTTAATCATTTGTTTCCGCATACATTTTCTGATTTTCTTTTTAAAGTATAATGTTTAATTTAAAATTATTAGAAGATATTTTTATTATTAGGAAAGCTGACCAAAGATAATTTGCGTATGAAATCTGCAGACAGTGTGAAGGTCAATTATTATAATTTCATGACTAAACCAGATTTGGATTTTTTTTAACTGCTCCAATTACTCTTGACTGAATGAAAATTGTTTTTGGTTACATTTCAAAATTAATATGAGGAATATGTGTATGTAAGTTTTAAACAAATGGTTGGTTCTAATTATACCTGTATAAAACTTATATCCATTTTCTCATGATGGAAGTCTTCATCTTCCTTTTGGGAACTGTGAAATTCAAGTTAATACTCATTTTACTTCTTACTGACATATCATAAGGCAAATATCATTATCATCTTTCCATTCCACTATCACTTTCTACCACTTGATTGAATGTGGTAGCTTGCATGTAGCTGCAATCTCTCAACGAGGTTAGTAACTTTATCTTTCTTTATACTTATCCCTATGTAATGTGATTCATCTTCAAAAGTTCGAAATATTTTATGAATCTCCCCTCATCCTTCATTATCTATTGATGGAAGATACCAATGCATAAAATAGTATAGTAAAATTAGAGCAAAATAGGGCGGCTCGGTGGAGCAGAGGTAGAGTTTCTGCCTTACAGCACCAGAGACTTGGGTTCGATCCTGACTACAGGTGCTGTCTGTATGGAGTTTGTACGTTCTCCTCGTGACCTGTGTGGGTTTTCTCAAGAAGCTCTAGTTTTGTCCCACACTCCCAAGACCTACAGGTTTCTCGGCTAATTGGCCTTGTAAAATTCTACCTAGCCTGTGCAGGATAGTGCTAGTGTGTGGGGACCCACCAATATGGATCCATCACTATGCCACAAATTGTTGCCAGAGCTTAAATATAAACGGCCTGCCCATCTCTTCTAGAATTTTTTGTTTGGTTTAAATGTGGTAGGAAAATGGTGGATCAAACTTTGGCCCATTTTGCAACCATTATTCTACCATAATATTGTTTCTTCATAATTAAAATAGTGAATTGTTTTGTCCACCTACCCATTTTCTATTTTCCTTCCCATTTAAAAAAAAAGAAACTACCACAGATTACCTCCCATTATTTTTTAAGAAAATCTGTGTTGCAGTACTTTTAATTAAGAATAAAATCACAATCTACATAAAACATAAATGGTAAGTGAATGAAAATAGGCGGTTTTCCCATTCAGCTACTGCAATTAGATATTGAGGCTTCCTAATGCTCTTACTCAACAGTAAATATGTAATTTAAAGCAGAGTTGTAAAATCATGGAATCATATTTAAAAAAATCAAGGCATAGAAGGAGATCATGTGGTCTGTCATATTCATGCTGGTTGGAAAAGAGCTACCTTGTCCGATCCAACATTTCAACACTTAGTCTGTAGTCCAGCAGGTTACTGCTCAAATAAAGATGCAAACACATGTTTTCATATGGTGACGGTTTTGTGCCTCCATCACCCTTTCAGCCCATGAATCCTGAACCCTTAAAGGCGTCGTTGGAAAAAGGGGAAGTACAACGTGGTCTGAGGGTCCTTGTTCACCAGTCCATGAAAGTAAGCATGCATGTACAGCAGGCAGTGAAGAAAGTGAATGGCATGTTGGCCTTTATAACAAGAAGAATTTAATATAGGAACAAAGAGGTCCTTCTCCAGTTGTACAGAGCCGTAGTGAGACCACACCTGGAGTATTGTGTGCAGTTTTGGTCCCCTAATTTGAGGAAGGTCATTCTTGCTATTAAGGGAGTGCCACTTAGGTTTACAAGGTTAATTCCTGGGATGGCGGGACAGTCATATGCTGAGAGAATGGAGCAGCTGGGCTTGTACACTCTGGAGTTTAGAAGGATGAGAGGCAATCTCATTGAAACATATATGATTGTTAAGGGTTTGGACACGCTAGAGGCAGGAAACATGTTCCTGATGTCGGGGGAGTCCTGAACCAGGGGCCACAGTTTAAGAATAAGGAGTAAGCCATTTAGAATGGAGATGAGGAAATACTTTTTCTCACAGGGAGTTGTGAGTCTGTGGAATTCTCTGCCTCAGAGGGCGGGGGAGGCAGGTTCCCTGGATGCTTTAAAGAGAGAGCTAGATAGGGCTCTTAAAAATAGCGGAGTCAGGGAATATGGGGAGAAGGCAGGATCGGGGTACTGATTGGGGATGATCAGCTATGATCACATTGAATGGCGGTGCTAGCTCAAAGGGCCGAATGGCCTACTCCTGCACCTATAGTCTATTGTCTAACACTCTCTGAGTAAAAATGATTTTTCTCGTCTCCCCTCCAATCCATCCACAAGCTATTTTAGCTCTTTGTCCCCTGATATTTGACCCTAAACTATAGAAATTCGTATTTATTCCATCCATTTTGCATACATAAATTAAGTCTTTCCAGTCTCCTCTGTTCCAACTGTGGCGGTCTGTACTAACCACACCTTCATAAATTGCATGACAACTTAGAGGCCTTCCTTCTCATTGGGTCAGTGCCAGGTTCAGGTGGAGCAAACGTATCAGTTACATATTCTGTAAATATTTCCACTATAATTGTCTATTTGAATCTCTTGAAAGCACTATTTGCTGCAATTTCCACCTTCCTTATGGGTAGTGATTTCCTGGTCCATACCACATAAGAAAGATTTTCCTCAGATTTCCTGTACACTTTCCACTACTTTAAATCAGTAAGCCCTGTAGTGTAGAGGTTTGTAAGCATTGAAACAGAGAGAGAGAGTTCGAAGAGGAGCGCCTGAGTTTCAGTCCGTCTCTGAGAGGAAATTGTTGGAATCCAATAATATTGGAGGAAAATGTCAGGAGAAAAATTCCCATGGTAGGGTAACAAAAGTAAGAGGCCATAGTTTTAAGGTGAGAAGAAGGTGTTTTTTAATGGGGATATGAGGGGCAAGGTTTTTTTTACACCATGTGGTTCATATCTGGAACTTACTGCCAGAGAAGTTGATGGAATGAGATGCAATTACTACAAGTCTGAAGTAGGGTCTCGACCCGAAACGTTGCCTATTTCCTTCGCTCCATAGATGCTGCCTCACCCGTTGAGTTTCTTCAACATTTTTGTCTACTTATAATTCCAGATATCAAGTCATGTTGACCAACATGCCCCATCTATACTGGTCCCACCTGCCTGTATTTAGCCCATATCCTATCTATGTACCTGTCCAAATTTTTTTTAAACATTGTGATAGTACCTGCCTCAACTACTTCCTTCGGCAGCCCATTATATATCATGTACAAAATCCGCCCTTTGTGTAAAAACGTTGCTCCTCAGGTTCTTATTAAATCCCCCTCATCTTAAACCTATGTCCTCTGGTTCTTGATTCTCCCACTCGAGTAAAAGACTCAGTGCATTTACCCTGACTATTCCTCTCATGATCTTATACAGATAGAAATGTTTTTTTTTGTCGGAGTTTAGGTTAGGATAGGAAGAGGAGGGACAGCAGCAATAGTTGGAAAGAAACCGCAGAGGGCTGTGCGGGCCTTTGGGACGGGTGTAGAAAGCACCTTCCACCATCAACTGACCTTTACAGAGGTGGAATGCATTGGTTGAATTGTTCTTTATTATGGTGGCTGCTTCCCAAAGCAACATGAAGTATAGGTGGAGTAGATGGGGGTAGGGGGGAAGGCTGGTTTGCATGATGGACACAACTATCTACAATTTCCTGCAGTTTTGGGCAGAGTAGTTACCAAAGCAAGCTGCGATCCATCCAGATAGGATGCTCTCAATGATGTACCTGTAGAAATTGGTATGTCATTGGAGATATACTGAATTTCCTTAGCCTTCTGAGAAAGTTGACGCATTGGTGTGTTTTCTTGGCCTTAGCATCATTGTTCTTCGACTAGAACCAATTGCTGGTGAAATTTACACACATGGAGTTGAAGCTCCCTACCGTCTCCACTTCCACTACCATTCTCTTCATCATTCAAGTGTCATCATTCAAGATCTGACTGACTCACATTCATCTGAAAACATGTAAATGGAGCACAGTAAAGGGGCTGCGAATGCAGTCTTGGCACTGGTATTGAGAATTATCTTGGATGAAGTATTGTTGCCATTTCTTACTGATTGTAGTTCATGGTTAGGAATTTAAGAATATGATGGGGTGCTGAGTCCTGTACAATGCAACCAAAATAAAATGAGATTCCAGACCTCAGTGTGGAATTTGCTAATCTTCATTGGAAATTAATTTATGTAAGACTGCACCTGCCTGGTTAATTGCAAGTTGAAGGTACAGAAGAAGGAGAGACGTATGAGGAGGGGCCATGTGATCGACCTTCATCAACTGTCAATAACATTGTTTTTTCCATTCAAAACAATATGCAGGTTGCAGAACCAATGGTATCACCTGAACTCTTGTGCAATAATGTTGTTCTGGAGGCATTCTTCAATACAGTCCAGAACTAGTCTCACCATCTGTCATTTGTGATATAGTGTTGCCATATGGAGTGGCAACCATTGTAGCTGCATCATTGGAAAATAATTAAAGAACTATGTAACAATAGTAGGAAACTGATCCCACAGAGATGTCTGGCAACTGCCTTTATGGCCCATGCCTGGTTGTTGAACATTTTCTGCATTGCAAATAGGTGTTTAGGGACCGACTTCCAACCGTGGGAGCCTGCGGACTTAACATCCTGGAGCTCGTGGTCCCTTGATAAAGACTGACCGGGAGCTCCAACCGCAGGAGCTTCAACCGCTCCGATCGCGGGAGCTTCAATCGGCCTGATGTGGGAGCTTCGATCGCCGGCTGTCTAATAAATTAATTACAATACAATACAATTACAGTACAATATAGAGCAGCATTTCCCGTGGATACCTGTTCTATCCACTTTTGATGTAAAAACTGATTAATTAATTTGGGGTTAATGTGAATATTGCAAAGGCCCCTCCTCATACGTCTCTCCTTCTTCTGCACCTTCAACTTGCAATTAAAAGAGTGATGTTGATGCTCCTCACCATTAACATTAGTTCTAGTACAACCATAGTCCATTTCCCTTTTTAAAAATATAAATGGTAAATGCTGGGGCACTCAGCAGCATCATTGGAGTGGGAAACAATACCAAGAGTAGTCTTTAGCAGTTCCAATTAATTTTTTTTGACCAGAAATATTAACTCTGATACTCTTTGAGTTGCTAAGTGTTTCTGGCATTGTCTGTCTTTGGGTCATATTTCCAGCATCTGCAGGTTTTTTTCTCCAACCCTTTTTAAGGGGTGCTATTTTTTTAAACTGCTACAATGACATACAAGTTCCTCCCACATTATGTGACCAGCCACATGAACAGACACACCATCTAAAGCAAATTATTTCAGCCATTTAGGCAGTTAATTCGGCTCTGCAAAAAACAATGGCATATAAATTAATTTTCAGTCATTATAAGAATTTCAGAAGTAGAGAACAAAGTGCATGCATTGCTATATCACATGTTTGTAACTTACAATCAAATACAAATTGAACCCAGTGCCTATGGTTTTGCTGATATCTACTAAAATGCCTTCCATTTGCAATGTGCACCAATAGAATATTTTATTTCTGCCATTGTTAATGCTCATAATGTCGTGACTAATCGTTGCGCTGGATTGAATGTGTATCATTTGACCATTCTAACCATCAAACTGTGTTGGGTTTCACTTAGATCAGAATGAATGATACCTTCTACATACAAAACGAAAAGATCAAGCCTGCCAAAGTTAATTGTGTTGTATCCATGCACTGACTGGTCCTTGTGTATGGGCTCGATGATGGAGCCACACTAATTCACACTGCCCTTTAACTATATTTGACCCCCAGCCAACTAATTTGGATGACAAAGATGAAGAATGACAATTGAGACTAAACAGGACCTCTGAAGGATCAAGAACAAAGTGTAAGTGCATTGAAAGCATCATATATACTGCGCAATACCGGGCCTTTGCTCGTAATCTCTGGGAACTTGTTAAAACAAGAAATCTGGCTTGTGGTTTCCTGTCATCATGCTAAATCCTTTTTCTAACATCCTTTCCCACTACGTACTGAACTACAGTTTTCATGATGCCTGTGTTTGGTTTAGAATTTCTAATGGCACTGGTGTAATTATTCTAATCAAGTGAAATGATGTTGGCTCTTTGGTGCATGGCCTCCTAGCTTATCTATACATGTGAAGTATGGGTTCATTGTGTTCTACTAGTTTGTTATCCATGAAGCCAATCAATGTACTATATTGCTCTGCAATCAATCCCACTGTTAGTCTGTTCTTAAAGCAGTGAGTATGGTCTTCTGTATATTTGCTGTAATTGCAGCCCCTCACTGAGTTAGCATAAGATGTAGACATCAGATTATAATGCTGATTTCTTCAAGTTGCTGTTTTCATTGCGGATTCTTCAACAAACATGCGACAAAGGCGCTAGGGAGCACTTGGAGCCATCTGACAGAGGTCAGAGCGGAAGCAGGGCAGGCCAATTCCTTGGAGAACCTAAAATAAGATCGGTGGCAAGCTGGAGTTTTCCAGGGCATTTTTGTAAGCAGCCTTTTAACAAATTGTTGGTTAAACAACCCCATGCCTGTTTTTGGATTAAAACTTCCAATGTCACCAGTCGTAATGTGACACAGCTCACCCATTTATGCATGAATCTTACAATCAGATTCGTAGAAGTGAAACGGTCTTGAACTGACTTGCTTCCTTTAGGAAGGATCAGTATAAAGGGGCTCAGGAATCTGTTTTTGTATGTAAGCATTCTCAAGTGATAGTACATTGCAGTCTTTACATGACTCTGAAACCCCTGTCCCACGGTACAAGTTCATTCCAAGAGTTCACCCGAGTTTGCCGTGTTTCGAATTCGGAGATTTACGGTAATGGCCACACGTCGGTACTCGGGGCTCTTGTAGACATTTTTCAGCATGTTGAAAAATCTTCATGAGTCTTCCCGTGCTTACCTGCCATTAGCGAGTCTTCCCGAGTACCTGCCGTTAGCGAGCGCTAAGAGACGTCCCCGAGCTCCGACGTACCCGCTACGTGCATTCTCCGTGCTTACCATGAGTTTGATTTTTTTTTAAACTCAGGAGAGCTCTTGGGATGAACTCGCACCGTGGGACAGGGCTTTTACATCTTTACTTGCAATGGCCTTCCAACTGCCAACAACATTTCTAATTGTCCTGTCCAATAACTTCAAGAGCAATATTTAAAACCTAAAGCCTCATTCAATTTACTGTTTCCTTCATTATCTCCCACTTGCATAGATCAACATGCCTCAGTCCTTTCAACCCCATTAAAGATCTTACTACAGATACAACGTCCCATAAGACATTTATACTACCAAAAACTCTACATGGGACAGCAACTTTTATTCTTCTGACTCCATTGACTGACAATCTTCTCCTTTATCTCCTATTTTTCCTCACCATTACAATTGAAACATTGGCATTAACAGCAAAGTTAACTTATCTTCTCTTTGTATCTATGCTCAATCATTTGGCTGCAGTGCATATTCTTTAAGATACTTATAAATCAAAAATTAACAGTTTAAATACTCTCTGTTTCATTTACCCATTTCATTTCACATGAGCTACCACATTTGTTGCTAGCAGTTCTTTCATGTACTCCTTTACAAATCTATGAAAACAACATGCTCAACATTCTGCTTACCTGTCCATTAAATAATTGCCTCATGTTTGATTGTTTATAACCGGAATCAGTGCGTGTGGATTGTTGGATTGTATTTGGAAACTGGAATGTTTTCTTTGGAGCGTCAGAGACTGAGGGGACACCTGATGTCAAATCGTGAGAGGCATAAGGAGGGTAGACAGTCAGAACCCTTTCCCAGAGTAAACATGTCCAAGACTAGAGGCTATAGTTATAAGGTGAGAAAGACAAGTGTTTTGCAGAGAGTGGTGGGTGCCTGGTTCCAGGGCCAGATTTAGATGAAGAGAGGCCCTAGGCTATTCCACTTGTGAGGCCCCTCCCAATCCCCCACCCCCATGACGAGAGAAAGATGGAAGAGTCCACCAGATCTCTCCCTCTCCCCCCCCCTCTCTCTCTCTCTCTCCCTCCCCTCCGTCTCTCTCTCCCCTCTCTCAACCCCCTTGTTCCCCCTCTCACATCCCCCCTTCTCTCTCCCTCCCACGCAGCGACGCTCCGACTCCGCACTGCAGACACTGCAGCCCCCCCCCCCCGGCCCGGAGAAATGGGCACTCCCGCAATGCAATATTCCACTACTTACCTGGAGTAGACACCTAGGATCTTTGATAGACACGAGGCATCGAGGTGATTGTGTGGAGTGCAAATGGAGATCTGAACCCGCCCGGGCCCTCTGCGCACGCACGGAGAGACTGCATAATTTTCCGTCACTACTGCATCACCGGCTTCCCCCAACTGTGCAGGAACGGATGGTCGCAATTTTTCCCCCCAAAATTTCCAGCGGCCAGAACCAGAATTTCGGGTAATTTCCGTCAAAGTAGAACGCTCATAGCATTCCAATTTTTTTTTTCTCAGGATTTCTTTTACTCTGGGAAAAAAACACCTTGGCCGGAGGCCCCCTAGATTTTGAGGCCCTAGGCTTCAACCTATGAGGCCTGCAGATAAATCCGGCCCTGCCGAGGCCCCCCTAGATCTCGAGGCCCTAAGCTTAAGTTCGTGAAGTTCATACATTAATCCGACCCTGCCTGCTTCACTCTGACAGGGTAGGTGGTGGAAGAAGATATCTGCTAAGTTTAAGAGGCATTTAAACAGACATATGAACAGGCATGGAATGGAATGGTATAGACCATATGCAGACAGTTGTGCAGTATAAATTGGCATCATGATTAGTACAGATACAACAGACCAAATGGCCCGTTCATCTGCTGTACTGTTCCATGTTCTACGTTGAATTAATTATGAAATCGTAAAGCACACATTTCAAGAATTGCTGATACAACTGTGTGGGAGCTGGAAAATTTTTGTATGTCTGTTAAATTGTTCTTCCTGGGCTATAATTTATAATTATTTACCCCTCAAAATTAATGCAAACATCCAATATATGAAATTATAACTTTACTGTCAGCAGTAAAAGTAGTTATTGAACATGTTGGATAGAAAAATATGTTGGAAAAACTATTGGTGTTTTCAGCATATTGCTTCATAATTGCTCTTACATTTGAGCATTACATAATAGTAAGATTAAACAAGAACTTACCAGTTTGAAGTTTGATCTGTATTTTATGAGGAGTTACGATGAGGGATTACGTGAAGAGCCCGCTCAGCACGCATGTGCGGCATACTTCAAAGCAGCGGTGTGGAATCACAGATAGACACAGTTATTGAAGTAAACATAGTAAAGAAAAGGAGACATCAGTTTATCAGTTTGACCCATATTATTGAGGGCACGTAATCCCTCATCGTAACTCCTCATAAAATACAGATCAAACTTCAAACTGGTAAGTTCTCGTTTAATCTTACTATTTTACTTCGGAGTCACGTGAGTGACAACGTGAAGACTTCAAAGCTCTGTGATTTCAAACCGTGTAACAGGTATTACTTCACGCACTGCCGAAGTCCTTGAGGGAGGAAGTGTGTTATCGTAATCAACCAATGAATCTGTTTGTAGAAAAAAACAATGGTGTTTTTTTAACAATAACAACAAAGAAATTAAATTGCTCCCCTAGGCTTAAATTAAATATTTGCAGTCTGTAAAATTTTTTTTGCAAATAAAACAGGTTTTGCCAACGGCTTATTATAAAATTTCTGAACGGTCAAAAAATGGGAGAAGTACTGCTTGGATACAGGGACCACCTACTCAACCGCTACAGTTACCAACGTACTGGAATTCCTGGTGAACCTTCACCACGATGAAGGACTCAGCTACAGAGCCATCAACACAGCTAGAATTGCCCTGCCTGTCTATTTAAAACGAGCTCCAGGACAACAGGCCATGGGGTCCCACCAGCTGGTGGTCAAACTAATGAAGGGTATTTACAACTCTAACCCCCTAGACCAAGGTACACCCATATATGGGATGTCAGTGTGGTCCTGACATACCTCAGGGGATGGCCACCAGCCATATCCCTCAACCTGGAACAATCTATGCTCAAAACACTCATGTTGATGGCACTTGTATCTGCACAGAGGGTCCAGTCACTTCACCTATTGCGACTGGACACCATGCTCACAGCTCCAGACCAGATCTCTGTCATTATTCAGGGAATGATCAAACAGAGCAGACCAGGAACACCTAATCCAGTCGTGGAATTCCGGGCTTACCCGCCAGAAACACAGTTATGTGCCCTACTATCCTACATAGACACAACCAAAATATTCGAGGGAGATAAAAAGCCTTGTGGGTCAGTCATAAAGAACCGTATGGTCGGGTGACGAGCCATTTCGAGAGGGCTCAAGCAGGTGCTAAAAGCTGCTGGGATAAAAACTAACATGTACAAATTTCATTCCACCAGGGCAGCATCCACGTCGACGGCTAAAAGAATGGACGTGCCTATAAACCACATCCTGGCTACAGCAGGATGGTGGGGGGAAAGACTGTTCAGAAATTTTATAATAAGCCGTTGGCAAAACCTGTTTTATTTGTAGGAAAGATTTTACAGACTGCAAATATTTAATTTAAGGCCAGGGGAGCAATTTAATTTCTTTGTTGTTATTGTTAAAAAATACCATTGTGTTTTTCTACAAACAGATTCATTGGTTGATTACGATAACACACTTCCTCCCTCAAAGACTTCGGCAGTGATGTAGTAATAACTGTTACACGGTTTGAAATCACAGAGCTTTGAAATCTTCACGGAATCACTCACATGACTCCGAAGTAAAATAGTAAGATTAAACGAGAACTTACCAGTTTGAAGTTTGATCTGTATTTTATGAGGAGTTACGATGAGGGATTACGTGCCCTCCTCTCCCACCCTCAATAATATGGGTCAAATTCATAAACTGATGTCTCCTTATCTTTACTACTTTTACTTCAATAACTGTGTCAATCTGTGATTCCACACCGCTGTTTTGAAGTATGCCATGCATGCGCGCTGAGCGTGTTCTTCACTTCACGTAATCCCTCATAAAATACAGATCAAACTTCAAACTGGTAAATTCTCATTTAATCTTACTATTTGAGTTTACTGACCATTTGCTGCTATTAAACTGGTATCAGAATATGAATAAATCTTCAACATGATCAAAGCATCCTTAATGCCGACTTTGCTATATTTCGTCTGGCAGCAACCGCACAAGGAAATGATGAGTACTTCAAATATTTTGGTTTTCAAATCATGTGCTACAATCAAAATTGATTAAATTACCAACTAAATCAAAAGCAAAGGGCATACATTTAAGTTGAAGGACAAGAATTTTAAAGGGGATTTGAGGTGAAAGTTATTTTATACAGAGAGACTGATATCTGGAACTCACTGCAAGAGGAAGTGGTGGAGTCAGATACAATCACTACATTTAAGAGACATTGAGACAGACACTGAACTATAGCAACAGCAAGGCATATCTCAGGAAAAGGCGAAACTGTCCTAATGGTGGGCATAAATACTCGTCCTGGGTTTATAGTGCAGATTGTTTAAAATAATTATAAAGTTTTATAAAAATTCCTTTGTCAGCATTCCCAAACATCTATAAAGGACTACTGACAATGTCAAAGATTATTTTCAACTCACACGTAATGCTGTTTCGGATGAATCGCATTCTTCATTCATTGTCACTAAGATAACCTCTTGAAATTCTGTCCGAGCACTATAGTTCTTATATTGTTTATAGATCTGGGAGTAAGTCAAAGCCTTTTTCTCAAGCAACTACGGCTGGGCAATACATGCAAACTCATGCACAGAGTGCGAATTTATTTATTTTTTAAATTGTTGCACTTGGCCATTTACTTCACTGCAGACCAGAATATCATTAATATCTAAATCCATCACGATTGCCCAAGGAGTTATCATCGCATCCTTCAACCTGTATTTTCATGTTTACTTGTCAAATGTGACATTCAAAGATGACTCATGTCAAATTTTAACTTTAGACCAAGGAAAGCAGAATAATGTCAGAGATATAGAGTTGTACAGCATACGTTGGCCCTTTGCCCCATAATCTCTAAGCCGACCATCATGCCTAGCCTATACAAATTCTATTTGTCTGCATTAATTCCAGATCTTTCTATACCCTGCTCATTCAAGTACCCATCAAGATGCCTCTTAAATGTTACTATTCCTATCTTCACCTCCTTTGGCAGCTCATTGTGACCACCAAATACTCTTTGTATGAGCAATATTCCTCTCAGTTCCACTTTAAACCTCATCCCTCTCATCATAAACCTATGAACTTTTAGTTTGGACATCCCTACCAGGTGAAATGAACATTGTCTCTATTTCCTATCTATGTCTCTTACAATTATATTCACTTCATATCACCTCTCCAGGAAATAAAAGCAAGCCCATCCAATCTCTCATAGTTCAAACCTTCAATCCAGGTTACATCCTTGTGAAGATAGACACAAAAAGATGGAGTAATTCAGTGGGACAGGCAGCATCTCACGAGAGGGAAGCATTACGTTTTGGGACATGGCCCTTCTTCAGACTGGTTAGGGATAAGGGAAACGAGAGATATAGATGATGATGTGGAGAGATAAAGAACAATGAATGAAAGATATGCAAAAAAGTAATGATAATAAAGGAAACTGGCCATTCTTAGCTGTTTGTAGGGTGAAAATGAGAAATGAGAAGCTACTGCGACTTGGGGCGGGGGGTGGGGGGGATAGAGAGGGAATTCCGGGGCTACCTGAAGTGTGAGAAATCAATATTCATACCACTGGGCTGCCCAAACAAAATATGAGATGCTGTTCCTCCAATTCACCTTTATGTGATGGCAGGAACCATACTTATCTGTCTTCACTGTTGTTTGGTGGTGTGTTCATTTCTTCGGTTTCTGGTTCCTTGTCTGTAGGGATGGTGTTTGTTGGGGGGTGGCGCATTTTCCATGGGGCCCGCTCTGGGCTCTGGCCTAAACGGCTTACGGGATTGGCATGCAGGCCCCGAGCTTTCACGCACCAATGTAGACGCCTCCTGCTGGACGCGTTGAGGTACTGCTGTCTGGTTTAGTGTGGTGCTCATTCCAGACCCTGCCCTCTAGCCGAATATTTTTGGACACTTCGTCCAGTTTTTTAGGCTTGGTTTGGTAACTTTGCCAGATAGCAGGATCTGTGGTTGTGAGGTCGGCGTTCTCACAGTCCTGTGAATTTTGTAGGTTGAGGGCAGGTTTTTGACTTTCCTTGAGAAGTTGCAGGGCATACTGTGAACAGTAGGGTCAGGTGTTTTGCCATACTACCCTGCCCTTCTGGAATGAGCATGCGAACATGATAGCCGACGTCAGGGTATCAAATGCAATTTAAGATATTTGGTTTTTAAAATGCCCTGCTCAATGTGTCCCCCAATAATGGTGGGCACTTTGAGTAAATGCAATTTAGGGGAGGCGTGATGAAATCCAACGCCTCATGGCTACGTGTCTTGGAGAGGTTTTTTGGAAAAGACAGGTTGTAGGCTGGTCGTCAGTTGAGACTGAAAGGCCATCTCGCAAGTGGTGGAACCACATAGCGGCCACACCCAGCAGCTCTTCCTGATCCTGTAACTCAAGCATACTCCCGATATTCTTCAGCCAGTGACCCCTCTTCTTGACCAGCCCAGCCCTGGTCACCATCAATCCCTCGACAAGGGAGATGACCAGTGCTGTAGCACTGGAGTGGGAGTGTTATGCTCCCTTGGCGGACTTGCCCCTGCTCCTGAGTCAAGTCTCGCTGGAGTTTTATACTCCATGACCTTACTCAGGCTTGGAGAGCAGACACTTGCTGGTTCCATCTTCCGTGTCTGCCTCCAGCCCGAGGTTTGCTTGCTGACTTGTTCTGGAGGCTGCCTGCCATTTTCGGGCGGCATCCGCAGTTCTCGGGTGGCGCGTCTCCTTGTCGGGAGATGCAGGGATTACCGGCTGTTTTTTTAATTTTCCTCCAGTCCGCTGCTGTTGGTCAGACAGCTGTTAGCGGACTGGACTGTGGCCTCTCCCCCCTCCGCTGATGGAATGCTCCTTCCCTGGAGTCCAACGGGGGCCGCTTGCCTCTGCTGCTTTGCTCCCCCTGGAGCAACAAATGAACGCAAGTTGCGAATTAAAACTGAAGGTAAGTACTTACCTAACGGTCCTTTCCTTCAGGCTTGTAGCGGGAGCGCCTGTACTCCCGCTGCGCCGCTGTTGCACTGCATGAACACAATGTCGCGCATGCATGCTGGACGTGTTCTTCACGTAGTCACTCACGTGACTCCAAAGTAAAATGGAAGATCAGGGCATCTGCAAAACCTGTTTGGTTAATTTCTGTGCAAAGCTGAGAGCTGCAAATTGGTGCCAGGCAGTCCAGACCCTAGATTGAACTATCAGATAAGATGGGGTCCAGATGTCCACACAATTGTTAAAACATATGAGTACTTTGCAGAGAAACCCAAAGGTGTTGCAACTGCATTAGCATGATAGGCTGGCTGTAGAAGGATTGTAAATACTGTTAATAATGTTGCACGGTGTTTATGTTACTGTTTTAGGATTGGTTGAAGTGTGAAGCCTTCCGGCTCTGGCCAGCAGCGGCCTCTGCAGTCTGTCCGCGTTTTTATTATTTTCTGTCTGTGTTTTAATGTAGTTTTTATTATTTTTTGTTGGGGTGTGTGTGGGGGGGTGTGGGAGGGGGGGGGGAAACTTTTTAAATCTCTCCCTGCACTGGAGACCCGACCTTTTTCTCGTCGGGTTTCCGTTGTCGTTGGGGCCGCAACGAGGAGCGGCCTCCAACAGGAAGAAGCCGGGACTCTGGTGCTACTACTGGCCGAGTCCGGAGCGGTTGGAGCGGTGGAGGATGATGCCCGCTGCTGAGTCGGAGGCTGCTGCTGCGGGTCTGCGGGTCTGCGGACAGCGGGCGCCGGGAGCCCGCGGATCCCTGGAGAGAGACCCTTGCAACGGCGAATTCTCTCCGCCCGTGTTGCGGGGTTGAAGAGCTCCTGGAGCGGGGCCTTCTGGAATGGCCGCGGGAGAAACGCCGGGGTCTTGCAATCGCCAGCCGGGGGCTTTGGACTCTGACATCGGGGGGGGGGGGGAGAGTGCTTTGTGCAGAAACGGCAACTCTTGACTCTCTTGACTCTTTGTTTATACTCCCCAGGAGAGTGTTGCATTACTTGATTGATTGACTTCCTTCCAGAAGCTTCTGTAGAAACATTGCAATGGGATGCTTTGTAATTGGGTTGGGCGACTGTCAATAACACTTTAATGTAATTGATATCTGTGATTGGTTTGTAGGGGTACCACCCCCATGTAGATCTGCCCCACAGGGTCCGATGACCTATAAAAGTAACCCGCTTGGGACTGCGTAACCTTTTGGAGGTATCTGCTTGCACGAGGCTGAAGGGCTTGGACAAGCAGAGACAAGGATCGATCCCACTGTGTGGCTAGGTATCCTATAGGGAATTTGTCATTGTTTCATAAAATAAAATATTTAGTGGTCCAGTGCTTGATTCGGTGTTTCACTAAACTAGACCAAGGGGGTTAGCATTAGAAGCATAATTACACTAGTTTATCCCAAAGAAAGACAAACATGTTTGAGTAACTCAGTGGGTCAGACAGCATCTCTGGAGAATATCAATAGGCAAAATGTCAGGTTGGTATCCTTCTTCACACTTGACTTGGAAATCCCGGTCAAATCAATAATTTTCATTTCATTGTGATTGAGCTTAGGAGCCAAAACTGGATATTCTCTGCCATCCCCTCCATAGTCTAATTTGTCTGATCTGTAGAATTGGACCTCTGTTTTATGTTCACTTTGATAGTCAGCACAGGAGAGGCCGAGAGCTGCAGTTTAAATTATCTTCCACCTGTTGCACATGAATTCACCACTGCCAAAACCTACCTCTAAATATATAGCAGCTTTATGATTTCATTTAACTTCTGCTTAGCCACAAAACTGACAAGGGAGGCACATTAACTTTGAATTGTGGGGGTAGCCTGATGGGTGTGGAGCTGGGTGGGTGCTGGGATGAGATTGCAGCTCATTGTCTCCTACATGATAAATGTTCCAGACATAAACTGGCAGCTTGGGGGATCCATTAATACATAGTAAAAAAGCTCTCAATATCTCCTCCCATCCCAGCTCATGACACCCGTGGTGGCAATGATGTCAATTTAAACTGCACATCTTCCTGCACATGGTCTATATCTCTTCAAGTGTCTGTCTAAATACTTCTTAAACATTGCTATTATACATTGGTGTTGGAGATTAATTTATTTTCATGGATCAAAGAATGGGCATGGAATATATTTTCATGGACCAAGGTCTGTCTAAATGCTCTTAAGCATTTTTATTGTATCTTTGAGCAGGGAGAAAGCACTAATTTTCAGATTGACCACCCTTAACTTTTTTTTAGAAATTGAACATGGAAACAGGGCCTTCGGAGTCCACGCCGACCAGTGATCAACCGTTCAGAGTAGTTCTATCCGATACACTAGAGATAATTTAGAGAAGCCAATTCACCTACAAACCTGCACTTTGGAATGTGGGACAAAACTGGAGCACCGGGAGAAAATCCATGCCGTCACAGGAAGAACATACAAACTCCGTGCGGACAGCACCCGTAGTCAGGATTGAACCTGGGTCTCTGGCGCTGTAAGGCAGCAGCTCTACTGCTGCACCACTATGCTGCCCTGAACATGTGGGATAATTGCTTTCATAATATATATATATATATATCAGTGATTTAGAGGAAAGAAGCAATGGTACTGAAGCCAAATCTATAGATGTTAAAAAGATATTGCTAAATTAGAAAGTGGGGTAACAGATGGATATGTGGTCAAGAAGGCTTTTGGCACATTGCCCTTCATCAGTCATAATATTGAGTGTAGAAGCTGGAAGGTCAAATTACATTTACATAAGACGATGGCGAGGCCACATTTAGAGTATTGAGTTCAGTTTTGGTCATCATGTTACAAGAAAGATGTTGTCAAGCTTGAAAGGGTTCAGACAAGATTTATCAGGATGATGCCAAGACTTGAGGGACTGAGCTATAGGGAGAGGTTGAGCAGGCTAGGGCTTTATTCCTTGGAGCGCAGGAGGATGAAGGGCGATCTTATAGAGTACAAAATTATGAGAGGAATAAATCGGATAAACGCATAGTCTTTTGTCCAGAGTAGGGGAATCAAGAACTAGAGGACAGAGGTTTAAGGAGAGAGAGGGAAGATTTAATGGGAACCAGAGGGCTAACTTTATTTATATAAAGGGTGGTGGATGTATGGAACAAGCTGCCAGAGGAGGCTATTGAGGCAGCTACTATCCAACATTAAAGAAACATTTAGACAGGTACTTGGATAGGGTAGGCCAAAAGCAGACAGGTGCAACTAGTGTAGATGGAGCATGTTGGTCAGCATGGGCAAGTTGGGCTGAAGGGCATGTTTCAATGACCAATGTTTCTATTTATGACACTGAATCTTTCTTGATCAATGCATCAGTGAAGGGACCAGGTTAGGTTGCTGGTGAGCAATCACTTTCCTGTACTTTGTCTCATCGTTGTTGTCGATCTTTCCAAATATGATGGTATCTTCAGGGTGGAGGAAATGTTATAACCTATTCTAACTGACTGAAGTCTGTCAGTCAGAAATTCTGAAGGCCTATTGCAGATGGAGGCCCCAAGGCCAATGTCCAGAAGTTTAGTAGACATCTAGAGTATTGTGTGATGTGTTGGTCTCCTTACTTAAAAACATATTTTTTGTCAGAGACAGGTCAGGAGGTACCCTTGAATGAACCTAAGTATGGGCGATTGCTGTATGAGGTAAGGTTGAACAGGTTGGAACTGGACAATCATATTTAGAGGAATGAGAGTCAATTTAATTGAAATGGATATGATTCTTAGGGGCTTGACAAGGTAAAATATGTCAGGATGCTTACCCTTATGGGAAATTTTAAGACCAGAGAGAAAAGTCTAGAATAAAAGGATTTATTGACTGAGATACTGAAGAAATTCTTCTCTAAAAAAATTGAGGGTCTTTGAAATTCCTTGCCCCAGAAAGCTGTGCAAACTGAATCTTTGAATAAATTCAAAGGAGAGATAGATAAATAATTAAACAATAATTGAGTCAAGGGAGAGGATAACAAAAAAGATTTGGAGAATCAGCCATGTAGATCAGCCATGACCTCACTGCAAGGCAGATCAGCTTGAGGGGCCAACTGACTTACTTTGTTTCTCTTATCTTATGGCCTAATGTAAGAAGTAGATGCAAGTGTACCTGTTGTGCCACTCCTGAGAGCAATATGTTATCTCGGTGTCCTTTTCTGATTTGCATTTGGCAACTCTGGGTCTGTACTCACAGAAATTTAGAAGGATGAGGGGGTACCTCATTGAAGCTTACCAAATAATGAAAGGCCTGGATAGAGTGGATGTGAAGAGGATGTTTCGACTAGAGGGACAGTCTAGGACAAGAGGGCACAGCCTCAGAATAGAAGGACAGAAAGGTGATGAGGAGATTTTTTTTTAGTCAGAGGGTGGTGAAACTGTGGATTTCACTGCCACAGAAGGCTGTGGAGGCCGTCATTGGATAACCTTAAAGCGGTGATTGACAGTTTTTTGATTAGTAAGTCAAGTCAAGTCAGTTTTATTCCTCACTTGCACATAAAGTGCAGTGAAATGAATTTGCCAGCAGCGGAACAATAAAAAAAGAATACACAATACACAATAAAAAATTACCACAAACATCCACCACAACATTCATCACTGTGGTGGAAGGCACAAAGTTGGTTAGTCCTCCTCCATTTTCCCCCGTGGTCGGGACCACAACCCTCCGCAGTCGCCGCTGCGGGCGTCCAGATGTGCAGACAAGATATGTCAAGGTAAATCCTGAATCGGTGCCTCCCCACCGGAGACCGCAACTTCAAGACTTTGCAGTCCGCAGGCCGGCAGTCCAAGATCTAAAGTCCCCTCCGCGCCGCAGCCAGAAGCACCCCAGACTGCAGGGCCGGCGGTCGGAGCTCCTCTCCAGGGATCCCCAGCAAGGGATCCCGTTCCGGTGGGTAATTCCCCACCGCGCCCATGGTATGAGTAGCCCGGGGGCCGGCGGTCAGAGCTCTTCTCCTCCGGGGTCCCCAACGAGGGATCCTTGGCTCCAGATGCCGCACCAGCTGGAGCTCCGCAGTCCGCGGCGTCTGGATGATGTAGGCTGCAGACCAGCAGTTGGAGCTCCTCTCCAGGGATCCCGCTCCGGATGGTGGGTCCCCGCCACGCCCACGGTTAGAAGTAGGCCGCGGGCTGGCGGTTGGAGTTTTTCTCCTACGGGGTCCCCAACGAGGGATCCCAGGCTCCGGACGCAGCACCAGCTGGAGCTCCGCAGACCACGGCTTCAGGCTGCTGCAGGCCAGCGAACAGAGCGCTCTCTCCCGGCGATGCCCGTCATGTCCAAGGTTGTAGGGAGAAGTCAGGGGAATGGTGTTGGGAGGGAAAGATGGATCAGCCATGATCGAATGGCTGTGTAGAAATTGCGCTGAATGGTCTAATTCTACTCTGATGTTTTATGAACATATGATTCCAACTCCATAATCCTTGATTCCTTGCAATCCCATATTACCTAAAATATCAAAATCTATTGAATTTCAAATTGCTCCATCTTTATTTCTCACTTTTATTTGGATAAATAAATTGTGATACAATAGTTGAGAAATAAGTGATGTATTTTGGAATTGCCATCGGTTCATTATTTTTATTGATATCAAGATGCGGTGCTAAATTTGGTTTTGCATGTTATCCAGGACAATCATTCCTTAAATGAATACATCAGGTGGTGCAAAAGAAAAATATAAATAAACAGAGTGCAGAATATGGTGTTATGGCTACAGAGAAAGTGCAGAACAAAAATGCAAGGGTCACAATGAGGTACTTTGGGAGATAGGGAATTTATGTCTAGAGCCTGAAAATAATGGGAAGAAGCTGTTCTTAAATATCTAATGTATTATGTATAATGTGATAAATCCCCCATGCTCCTTTCCAATTTACCAGTGTCCTCTTCCAATCAATAATGCTTCATTTCCCACACTCTCTTTAAAATGGCCAGGGTCCCATTTCCCTTTAAACTTACTGTGTTCACTGTGAAATTTATTATAATAATATGCAATATCAGAAAATGTATAAATGCGTTGGGGCATTAAAGGGGATAACTTTCAATAGGCTGGAAGATCTGCTCATCTTGGCAAGCCAGATTGTTAGAGTTTTATTGCACATTTAGGATAACTTCAACATCAGCAGAGTCAGGGGATATGGGGAGAAGGCAAAACAGGGTACTAATTGTGGATGATCAGCCATGATCACATTGAATGGCGGTGCTGGATCAAAGGGTCGAATGGCCTACTCCTGCACCTATTGTCTGTTATCTATTGTCAATTGCACCCAGGGCAGGCAGGCATGCAGTCCCTGCAGCGATTGTCCCTTTTAAAAAAAAAACATTGAATCCAGCAGCAATCACTGATCCAAGTTTTCCCAGATTTAACAATAAATTACAACCATTTTCAATGATTTAATTTTCTCTTAGCGTGCCTAACTCATTGTGTGTTCTGCTTTAAATTTGGTAATGGTGGCCACACACGCATAGAACAAAAATGAATGAAGCGTACATGACAAAGTTGAGAGCTTTATCACACCATCAATAGAATTCATTATCAATCCATTATCCATCCATCTATTAGGCTTTACCAGCCATAACCTAGATAAAACAAAAAAATTGTTAAATCGTGTTAAGGAAAGTATGATACATTGTAGTTGAAGCAGATATATTAGTGGCGTAAAATATTTTTGTATAGGCATATACAGTAGGTATGCAGGGAATGGAAGGAAATCGGTTATGTGCAGGACATAGTAATGGACGGCATCATGTTCAGCACAGACATTGTGGGCCGAAAGGCCTGTTGTACTTTGTTTTATGTCATATTTTGTCATCCTTCCAGAAAAACCTACAGTGTTCCCATTACCCTCCGGGAAATCTATTGATATCTGCGTGAGAAAGTCATTCATTCCTAAAGAAGCCACAAGAAGAACATTGAAATAAAAAAAGAACAGCATGTTGGATAAGCACTTTCATTCATAGGTTTCATAAAGCAGTGACTGCAGGGTGGAATGAGGAATTGGCATGTGAAGGCAGAAGGGACTATTATTTAGAAAATTACATTTGATTAATGAACATTGTTGTCAGAAGTTTAAAATGCAAACAAAATTATTTCTCGTCTAATCAAGGTTATCAATTGAAGTTGTCCAAATACTCTACTATGACAGAAAGTAATAAACATATGTGAAATAAATGTTTAAATGTAATGAATCCCAATGATGTTAAGAAACCAAATAGTTGAAGAAATCTTTTAAATACAGGCTGGTTAAGAGTTATTTTACATATTTTACAGAATGCTTCTTTGTATGGACTGGTGTATTTCAATAACAACATTACAAGATTCTCTTAAATGACTTATAAACACAGGCTGGGTAGTGCCACAAAAGAGATACTGTTACTTAAATGAATAGGAAAAACTATGCATGGGGCATATTTAATACAGTACGTTCCAGCATGCTGAAGCTAAAATTAGCAGCTATCTACACAAACCAGATGTAAAGAAAGGGATAGAATGTCCTTTTTATAGGAGTTTGGGGAACATTATATAGCATGCCCCTCGGAAAATCGGCAAAGGATGTGGTTGCAAAGAATGCAAATAATAACGCATGGGAAAGCCAACAAAAGGGATTTACAAGGGAAGTGGTCTGCAGTGCACGACTCATGCCAAGAAAAGGCTTGTCTTATTCTTATATCATATTTGACATTAAAACGTAAAATTCCTTATCAAATAGGACCTTGGCAAGAATGCATGGGAAGGCTAAAGGATTTTCCTGTTATAAGCAATGTTTTGACAGAAAGATCTGCAGTTTTAACAAAAAAAAAATCAAACTATGATATGATTATCATTTTGAGTATAAAAGAAAGAAATGTAACTGATTACCTAGAACGTATTTATGTATCTTCTAATCTCAGTGGTGCCTTACCGATGTCTCGATAAGGTGACAGATCATGACTTTATGTTATAGGAGGAGAATTAAAGCCCTGTCCCACTGTACGAGTTAATTCAAGAGTTCTCCTGAGTTTGCCCTGATTCGAACTCGGAGATTTACGGTAATGGCCGCTCGTCGGTACTCGGGGCTCTCGTGGACATTTTTCAACATGTCCACGAGCCTTCCCGAGCTTACCCGCGTTTCCCGAGTACCTGCCGTTAGCGTTACGAGCCGCTAAGAGACGTCCCCGAGCTCCGACGTACCCGCTACGTACATTCTACGTGCTTCCACGAGTTTGATTTTTTTTTTAACTCGGGAGAGCTCTTGAATGAACTCGTACAGTGGGACAGAGCTTTTAGGCTATTCGGCCCATCAAGTCTACTTCGCCATTCAATCATGGCTGATTTATCTTTCCCTCTCAACCCCATTCTCCTGCCTTCTCCCCGTAACCCCTGACACCTGTACTGATCACAAATCTGTCAATCTCTGCCTTCAAAATATCCATTGACGGCCTCCACAACCGTCTGTGGCAATAAATTCCACTGATTCACCACCCTCTGACTAAAAACAAATCCCCCTCATCTCCTTTCTAAATATTATGCTTACAGTTTATTCATAATCTTTTTCTGGTTTGTAAAGGCACTGCTCATGTTCTATAAAATTCCTCTTTTCACAAAGACTAATTTGACATCTTGTGTGAGAAACTCTTTTAGGGAAAGTAGATGCATTTTCGCGAACGCCATCCCAATATTATTCAGTTCCACTCTCATGAGAGCATTTATTGTGGGTAAAATTTGGACGATTGGACAAGACCTTTCACCTCCTTCAACAGGCATGCTATCCTCAATAACCTCCAGAATTTCTTGTTAATTCTCAACATATTTTTGTTTGGAGCATGCCAAAAATGAGTCAAAATCTCAAATGGGCCTTGTCCGTTGGCATTAGGCTACCAAATTTACCACGCCCTATTTCTAAAATATATACATTAGACTTATATACTAATGTAAGAACTGCCGAATGTGTTTTGTCATCAAGGGCTGGCTTGAAATAAAACAAGAAAGCAAATGTGGAGAAAGAGATAGTTTATTTTCTTTCTTGAGGAGATCTAGATCACCCTAGATTGGTTCTCATTTTGCTGCTACCAGCAAGATGAAGGTTCAGGAGACTGAAAACCATGACTTAATGTTCAAGAATAGCTTCTTCCCAATAACCATTTGGCTCTTGAACACTTAATGGTGATGTTGTTGACTGAATGGGAATTGTGCCAAAATCAGTGTTCTTTTTCTTTTCCTTTTAAAGTGTGAATTTTGTTGGCAAATTGCAGAATAATAGTGTTTAATTGCACTGTGCATACCTAATTTATAACACATTCTTACGTTAAGTGTGTAGTTCCTCCATCATTATCATGATAGCAACTAACAATTCATCTTAAATTACTCAAACCCCAAACCTTAACAATAGATGAATTGTATGCATGAAACTTAATCAGCACAAACAAGGAGCCGGAACTTGGAACACAAAGAAACCAAACTTCTGAAACTTCAACGGGTTGATCAGCGTATGTGAGGGGAAAGGTATGGTTGATATTTCGGGACGAGAATCTGCATCAAGACTGAGAATGTGAAGGGGAGACAATAGGTGCAGGAGTCGGCCATCCGGCCCTTCGAGCCAGCACCGCCAATCACTGTGATCATGGCTGATCATCCAAAATCAGTACCCCGTTCCTGCCTTCTCCACATACCCCTCGACTCTGCTATCTTTAAGAGCTCTATAGGTACAATGCAAATCTTGCTCGGGGTGCGAGCGGATGGCCAGCGTAGACCACTGGCAGCAACGTTACCCCACCCACGTGGCCGATGTGGCCCTGGTGTGCCGGCAGCTGGCCGAGCGATGGCTACAGGTCAGTGCCCCCCCTCCCCTCCCTCTCCAACGCTCACACCCCCCCCCCCCCCCCCCCCCCCCCCCCCCGTCACTCACCTCCCCTCCCCATACCATCACTCACCCCCCCCCCCCCCCCATCACTCAATCCCCATCCATGTGCCTTGATGTGTCAGCAGCTGTCCGAGCACCACCTGTGGGGGTAGAGCCCCAACCACCGATCCCACTCGGGATCCTCTCCCGAGTGGGAGAGAGGGAGGGGAGGTGGGTGGGAGTGGGGGAGTGAGCGAGGGGGAGAGATGGGGGGGTAGAGGGGGAACAGTTGACTGTAAACTATCACAGCTGGAATCTTGCTTTGCTTTACTGTGCGGTCCCTCTGCTGATGCGGAATACCTCCCTACTGGACTCCTCGGTCAGTGGGGTTTTCCACTGGTCAGGCAATGAGCAGATGACCAAGTTCCAGATGGCTTGCAGCATGGCAGACGTCTTAAGACTCCCCAATGCCCACCTGCGCCCGGTAAGTGTGTGTGGGTGGGGGGGGCAGGCTAGAGTGGCAGAGTAGCCTCTGGCATCCTGCTTCCAACGCTCTGATACCTGGAACTGAAAAGGATTTGCACATAGAACTCAAGACACATAAAAACATAAATTACATAAAACATTTAAAAAAGCCAATGCCAAAAAAATTTCAAAGGCGTACATCTGCTTCTCGATGGCCTCCTTTCAGCCGGTGTTGTGCTCAACCCATATTACCGTTCGCAGGAGTTCCCACGGTACCCGCAAGAGTCATTACGGATATCGCACGGATATCGCACTGGCATCTGCGTACATACAATGTTGCAACGCTGCTCAAGTCACTCTTGGAGAAATTCAAAAATGTTTGAATTTTCTCCCGACTTTAACAAGTTACACGACTACCTGCCGTTAGCGCCACGGAGGTCCTCGGTGGTCCACGAATGCCGTACTGTTATCGCAGGAGGTTCCCACGATGTTAAACTCTTGTTAAGTCTTGCATCAGGTCGCACCGTGAGAAAGAGCCATTATACTACCTACCTCAATTAGGTCCTCTGGCAGCTCGTACCATTTACCCAGCACGCTCTGTGTGAAAAGGTTTCTCTTCATGTTGCTATAATATTTTTCCCCTTTCATCTTAAACCTATGTCCTGTGGTTCTTGATTCCCCACTCTGGGTAAGACTCTGGGCATTCACTCTATCTATTCCCCTCATGGTCTGATACATCTCTATTAGATCACCTCTCATCCTCTGCACAGAAATATTCTCAAGTATATTTCTGACTAAAACAGCGGGTTTATACACATTATGAGCAATGTGTATAAATTCATCTTCCGCCAAGCAAGCTATGTACACACAATGTAGAACAGTACAGCACAGCAACAACAACTTTGGATCATAATATCCATGCCAAACATCATGTCAAAGTAAACTAATCACCTCTGCCATCATGTGATCCATATGCCCTCATCCCTGCATGTGTATCTAAATGGGTCATATCAGCTTCCACCCTTGGCAGCATGTTCCAGGCACATACCACTCTCTATGTAAACAAACCTACCCCATACTTCACCTTTACTTGCCCATCTCACCTTACAGCTATACTCTCTAGTCTGTGACATTTCCACCCCGGGAGAAAGGTTATGACTGTCTACCCTGCCTGTCTCTCATAATTTTATATTCTTCTATCTAGTCTCCTTCATCTCTGTTATCCAGAGAAAACAGTGCAAATTTGCCCAATCTCTCCTTAAAGGCAATACCCTCTAATCCAGGCAGCAATCTAGTAAATCTCATCTACATTCTCTCCAAAGCCTTTACATTCTTCCTGCATCAGGACTTTCAAAAGATGAAGCATTGATATCAATGAAGGGATTTTCACACACACTTTAATACAATCTGTTATTTAATGTCTTTGGAGCAAATGCTCAGGGATGAAATTCTGGGCACAATTTAGAGAGGGACCAATTTAGCTATTGCTTGTGTCAGCTCTTTGCAGAAGCAATCTAAAATAAATCTAATTAACTCTCTTCCTGTTATTCCCATTGAAATATTGGAAAATTGTAGACTAAATTCAAAACCTACAATTTGATGGCACCAGTTTGTGTTTTTATATTGTTCACATTGCAAAAGCTAAGAACAGCAACTTGGCTTCACACTTTAAATTGAATATATTAAAGCACCCTGAGATGCTTCAGTCTATCAAAAAGTTTAGTTCCAGGGAGACTTAAGACTGATGACCAAAAGATTCCTCAAGTTTTAAGAAGTATATTAAAAGTAATATAGGGATTCCTTCACTTTCACAACCCCAGTGCAGATGCACAAAAAAGTTGTGAACACTGCCCAGTCCATCATCGGCACTGAACCCCCCACCATCAAAGGGATTTATCGGAGTCGCTGCTTCAAAAAGACAGCCAGCATCATCAGAGACCCACACCATCCTGGCAACACATTCATTTCACCCCTGCCATCGGGAAGAAGATGCAGGAGCCTGAAAACTGTAATGTCCAGGTTCAGGCACAGCTTGTTCCCTACAGCCATCAGGCTATTAAACACTACAACCTCAAATAAGCTCTGAACCTCTATAACCATATAACCATATAACAATTACAGCACGGAAACAGGCCATCTCGGCCCTACAAGTCCGTGCCGAACAACTTCTTTTCCCCTTAGTCCCACCTGCCTGCACTCATACCATAACCCTCCATTCCCTTCCCATCCATATGCCTATCCAATTTATTTTTAAATGATACCAATCGAACCTGCCTCCACCACTTCCACTGGGAGCTCATTCCACACCGCTACCACTCTCTGAGTAAAGAAGTTCCCCCTCATATTACCCCTAAACTTCTGTCCCTTAATTCTGAAGTCATGTCTTCTTGTTTGAATCTTCCCTATTCTCAAAGGGCAAAGCTTGTCCACATCAACTCTGTCTATCCGTCTCATCATTTTAAAGACCTCTATCAAGTCCCCCCTTAACCTTCTGCGATCCAGAGAATAAAGACCTAACTTATTCTGAGGGCTGATCATCCTGCAGCGGGCCGCCCTTGTGGAGGGTGTATAGTGTTAAAAGGCCGAAACACCCAGTGATGCAAGGGTACACTACTGATGATGTGTCCTGTGCCCAACTATCCTGAAGGTTACACAGGCCAAGATATGTGTATCACCCCCCCGCCCCCCACCGATGTTGAGCGTCTACCACTCTCAACAATCAACGAATGTCGTGAAATGCTCCCCACTTATTGGCACAAGGGACTTTTAACATCTAGTCCTGTGTATTTGATTCTGATAATCTGGACTCGTCCAGTGACTGCTGTGAAAGGACAGCTGACAACATGGGAAAGTCCACGTGACAGCTTGGAGAGACAGCTGGCAGGAGGGAACAGACCCCACTGGGGCCGTCATGGGCTAGCTACCCATGATAGCAGTCCCCAACGCTGTTTCAGTTAGTTGGAGACACCCGCTAAATGCTACAAAAAGTAAATTAAAGAGAATACCCCTAGAGCCTGCGAGAGCGGGGGCGGAAGATGGCTCACCGATTGATAACACGGTTACAGACCCAGGAACGGAAACGACTAAGGACAAGGAGAGCATGGCACATGAGACATTCACAACGGCTGCGGGACACAAACTTCAGGTGTGTATTTGTGGTTGGGAGAAAATTACATCAGTGAAAGGCTTGAAGATCCACCAAGGGAAGAAAAAGTGCTTGAGAGAGCAGAGACATGGGCCTCGCATTGACCAGTACTTCTTACGAAGCAACCAGTCAAATCAGTCGAGTGAAGCACAGCGACGGGACTCAAACCAAAGTTCGCAGAGCATCAGCACCCATGTCACTGAAGAGGGTGATACAAGCACAGAAATGCCGGTGGAGGAGCCCACGCAACAACGACAAAGACCTCCATTGGAGGGAAAGATCAAAGGTCACAAACCTGGAGTGAAATGGCCCAAAGCTGTTGAAAAGAAAGAGTGGGAGATGGTCAACAGTGACCTTATACATATCTTGGAGCAACAAGCGGGCACAGCAGTGGAAAAGCTTGAAAGGATGGGCAACACAATCTACAGCTACGGAGAAGAACGGTTTGGGGTGAGTAAAGGGAGAGGTGGAAAGAAATTACCAACACCAATCAAGTCCAGGAGGCAGCAGGAGATCGAGAGGCTAATCAGAGAGAGGAGACAGTTGAAAAAGCAATGGAAAAAAGCAACTGACGCAGAGAGAGAAGGTATCATGCTACTCCAAGAGGACATCAAGAGCCGATTGGCAACCTTGCGAAAAGCAGAGAACTTGAGGAAACTTCGCAAGAAGAAAGAACACACAAGAACACGGTTCTACAAAGACCCTTTCAAGTTCATCAAAGACCTCTTCGCAAAGGAAAAAAGTGGAACTTTGAAAACATCGAAACGGGAATTGGAGGAACACCTGGAAAAGGCCCACCAAGACACGAAAAGGCATGAGCAGTTAGTCATCCCACATGACATCCCGCCTATTCAACCACCTGAATTCAACCTGGACACCAGCCCTCCAAGATGGAAAGAGGTAGAGAACACTGTCCGGCGAGCAAGAGCAGCATCAGCTCCGGGGCCAAACGGAGTACCATACAAGCTCTACAAGAATGCACCGGATGTGTTACGCTTTCTATGGAAGCTCATGAGGGTGGTGTGGAAGAAGCAAACAATACCTAAGGCGTGGCGAAGGGCTGGGGGTGTGCTAATACCTAAAGAAAAGGATGCGTCAGACATCAGCCAATTCCGGCCAATATGTCTCCTCAACGTCGAGGGGAAAATATTTTTCAGCATTGTATCACAAAGGCTGTCCACCTATCTGGTAACAAACAAGTACATTGATACATCTGTACAGAAAGCAGGAATTCCAGGATTTTCGGGCTGCTTGGAGCATACAAGCATGATCTGGCACCAGATCCAAGCAGCTAAGAAGGACAAAAGAGACCTACATGTGATCTTCCTCGATCTGGCCAATGCATTTGGTTCAGTTCCCCATGAACTCCTTTGGGAATCTTTTGCCTTTTTCCATGTACCAGAGCTCATCACCACACTGGTCAAGAGCTATTTCCAAGACCTGCAGCTGTGCTTCACAACAGCTGACTTCAGTACAACATGGCAGCGCTTGGAAGTAGGCATCATGGCAGGCTGCACAGTCTCACCCTTGGCCTTTACAATGGCCATGGAAGTCATCATCAGGGCCTCAAAATGGGTGGTGGGCGGTGAACGAACAAGGGCTGGGCTCCGTCTGCCACCCATCAGGGCATACATGGACGACATGACAACACTAACCACTACTGCAGCATGCACCAAGCGGCTACTTGGAAAGCTGCAGGAGAACATCAAGTGGGCCCGAATGAAAATTAAACCAAGTAAATCTCGAAGCATTTCCATAGTCAAGGGGGTGCTTAGAGGCACAAGGTTCTGTATCGGTGACGACCCAATACCAACAGTGTCTGAACAGCCAGTTAAAAGCCTGGGCAGATGGTACAACGCAAGTCTCAAGGACAAAGAGCAGGTGCAACAACTAAGGCAAGAGATTGTCAACGGCCTGGAGAACATCAATCAGACCCTGCTGCCTGGGAAACTGAAGCTCTGGTGCCTACAGTTTGGGACTCCTTCCTCGGACGATGTGGCCACTGACAGTTTATGAAGCCCCAATAACAACTGTGGAGAAGATGGAGCGAACCATAACTTCATACGCGAAGAAATGGCTCGGGGTCCCACGATGTCTAACTAACATCGGCCTATATGGCAAAGGGGTCCTGGAACTACCTCTCACTAGTCTAACAGAGGAATACAAGTGTTCTAAAGTAAGACTTCAGATGACACTGAGGGGCTCTAGAGACAAGACCATCAGTGCTGTTGCGCCACCCCTAGTAACTGGCCGGAAGTGGACACCATCTGATGCAGTACAGCAAGCTTCATCAGCCCTGAGGCACAAAGACATCGTGGGGCAAGTCCAGCAGGGAAGAGGAGGCTTTGGCCTTACGACAAGTAAACCAACTTGGCGAAAGGCCACAACATCAGAGCGGAGGACATTGGTGGTCGAGGAGGTGCGGCGACAGGAGGAGGCCGCAAGAAGTGCAAAGGCTGTCTCTCTTGCCAAACAGGGGCAATGGATGCAGTGGGAAGGTGTGGTGCGGAGAAAGATCAGCTGGAAAGAACTATGGGAAATGGAAGCAAGCAAGATCAGCTTCATCATCAGAGCGACTTATGATGTGCTTCCAACACCAAAGACCCTCCAGCAGTGGTACGGCGAGGATCCAACCTGTGCCCTCTGCCCAACTCCAGCAACCCTGAAACACATCATGGTAGGCTGCAAGACCAGCCTCACGCAAGGGAGATACACGTGGCGGCATAATCAGGTACTAAAAAGCCTGGCATCAGCCCTTGAGAACAGGCGGTGTGCGACCAACTCCTTGCCTCCGAGAGCAAGCACCCCCCCCCCCGCCTAAGGGCAACAACCCTTGTCCGAGAAGGACAGAAAACATCTAAACATCCTTCCACCAGATCAGAAGAAGGAAACCTATGCAGGGCCCGTGACTGGAGGATGCTGGCGGACATCGGCCGACAACTAGTTTTTCCACCTGAAATTGCTTCCACCAACCTCAGGCCAGACTTGGTGTTCTGGTCCCCTTCACAGAAGACTGCTTACATCATAGAGCTCACAGTTCCATGGGAGAACTGTGTTGAGGAGGCCTATGAGCGTAAGAAGCTGCGCTACGCAGAGCTTGCAGCAGAGGCAACGCAGCGTGGCTGGAACACCAAAGTCTATCCAGTTGAAGTGGGATGCAGAGGATTTGTTGCGTCATCTACCATCAGACTGCTGAAGGAGCTTGGAATCCACGGTCAGGCTCTGCGGAAGACCATAAGATCACTCTCAGAGGCGGCTGAAAGAAGCAGCCGGTGGATTTGGCTCAAGCGGAAAGACCCATGCTGGGCCCCAAGTACGTCAGGGTGAATCTTTGGGATGGTTTGACACGGGACACGCGCTGAGGGCTGATCATCCTGCAGCGGGCCGCCCTTGTGGAGGGTGTATAGTGTTAAAAGGCCGAAACACCCAGTGATGCAAGGGTACACTACTGATGATGTGTCCTGTGCCCAACTATCCTGAAGGTTACACAGGCCAAGATATGTGTATCACCCCCCCGCCCCCCACCGATGTTGAGCGTCTACCACTCTCAACAATCAACGGATGTCGTGAAATGCTCCCCACCTATTGGCACAAGGGACTTTTAACATCTAGTCCTGTGTATTTGATTCTGATAATCTGGACTCGTCCAGTGACTGCTGTGAAAGGACAGCTGACAACATGGGAAAGTCCACGTGACAGCTTGGAGAGACAGCTGGCAGGAGGGAACAGACCCCACTGGGGCCGTCATGGGCTAGCTACCCATGATAGCAGTCCCCAACGCTGTTTCAGTTAGTTGGAGACACCCGCTAAATGCTACAAAAAGTAAATTAAAGAGAATACCCCTAGAGCCTGCGAGAGCGGGGGCGGAAGATGGCTCACCGATTGATAACACGGTTACAGACCCAGGAACGGAAACGACTACGGACAAGGAGAGCATGGCACATGAGACATTCACAACGGCTGCGGGACACAAACTTCAGGTGTGTATTTGTGGTTGGGAGAAAATTACATCAGTGAAAGGCTTGAAGATCCACCAAGGGAAGAAAAAGTGCTTGAGAGAGCAGAGACATGGGCCTCGCATTGACCAGTACTTCTTACGAAGCAACCAGTCAAATCAGTCGAGTGAAGCACAGCGACGGGACTCAAACCAAAGTTCGCAGAGCATCAGCACCCATGTCACTGAAGAGGGTGATACAAGCACAGAAATGCCGGTGGAGGAGCCCACGCAACAACGACAAAGACCTCCATTGTCGTGAAATGCTCCCCATTTATTGGCACAAGGGACTTTTAACATCTAGTCCTGTGTATTTGATTCTCAACCTATCTCTGTAACTTAGTTGTTGAAACCCAGGCAACATTCTAGTAAATCTCCTCTGTACTCTCTCTATTTTGTTGTAGTTGTAGTCTCTATAGTTTATAATAATAATAATAATAATAATAATAATAATAATAATAATAATAATAATAATAATAATAATAATTTGAATATGTGTATGTATATATCTTTATACTTAAGAAACTCTGATCTTGTGTGTGTGTGTGTGTGTGTGTGTGTGTGTGTGTGTGTGTGTGTGTGTGTGTGTGTGTGTGTGTGTGTGTGTGTGTGTGTGTGTGTGTGTGTGTGTAATCATACTGCTCGAAAAAATGACGCCCTGACGGTAAAATGTTTACATATTCCTGTAGAGATTTATTCGGTGGTAAAAAATCGGCTTACCTGAAATTTTCAAACTTTATTTCTTGTTATTTATGAAAATGTTCACAAATCTTTGAAAATAAACGAGATGAGAACGTCACAATGGCCCTGCTCCGCTATATTCCAACGCGCTGCGAGTGACGTCATCCCCCGACCCCTCTCCCCCAGTTTTTTCTCTGTGACGTCACCCCCCGACTCACACGAGCCTCCCAGCTCATCTTTCTAGAACATTCGCAACGGTTATTCTCACTTTATGCTGACTTCCACATCTTCAAAGATAAGAGTTCGATTGATTTTTTTGCTTTAAAGTCGAAGGTTTTAATGCATTAACGTTGCTTTAAAGACTTCCAAGTTAAACATTTAACGTTTAACATTTAATTTGAAAGACAGCGGTTTTAAAGTTGCTTTGAAGAATTCCAGATTTAACATTTAACATTTAATTTCAAAGACAGCGTTTTTTTGTCATTACTGTTTCAATAATACTTTCTTTTCCCCTGTCTCTCCCCCCCCCCCCCCCCCCCCCCTCTCCCCCCCCCCCCCTCTTTCCCCCCCCCGCTCTTCCTCCCCCCTCTTTCCCCATTCCCCTTCTTTCCTCATCCCCCCTCTTTCCTCCCCTCTCCAACCCCCCCCCCCCCCCCCTCTCCCCTCTTTCTCCCTCTCCCCCCTCTCTCCCTCTTCCCACCTCTCTTCCCACCTCTCCCCCCCTCCCCCCTCCCCCCTCTCCCCCCCTCTCTCCCTCCCTCCCTCCCTCCCTCTCTCTCCCTTTCCCTCTCCCTCCCTCTGTCTCTCTCCCTTCCTCTCTCCCTTTCCTTCTCTCTCCCCCCCTCCCCCCCCCTCTTCTCCCCTCTCCCCTCTCCTCCCCCTTCTTTTTTCCCCCCTGCTCTTTCTCCCCCCCTCTTTCCCTTCTCCCCCCCTCTTTTTCCTCTTTCCCCCTCTCTTCCCCCCCATTCTCCCTCCCTCCCCCCCTCTTCTCCCCCCTCTTTCCCCCCCCTCTTTCCCCCCCCTCACCCCCCTTCCCCCCCCTCCCATTCTCCCCTCCCCCCTTCACTGGATGGATTTAAGAGAGAGTTAGATAGAGCTCTAGGGGCTAGTGTAGTCAAGGGATATGGGGAGAAGGCAGGCACGGGTTATTGATAGGGGACGATCAGCGATGATCACAATGAATGGCTCGAAGGGCCGAATGGCCTCCTCCTGCACCTATTTTCTATGTTTCTATTTTTCTATGTTTCTATGTTTATCCTCCCTCTCTTCTCTTCCGACTTTCATTATCCCACTGCCCCCACTAATCAGTCTGAAGAAGGGTCCTGACCTGAAACATCATCAGGGATGCTGCCTGTACAGCTGAGTTACTCCAGCATTTTGTGTCCCCCTTCCTGTGACTCCTGCTTTCATCGTGTCTCCCAGATACATCCTTCCCTGGTCCCTTGATATGTACTCATGACAGTCACTCAGTTATATGGAATTGCTGATCTCTCCAATCCAACCTCAGCACTAGCTTTGGGTGATTCTTCAGTAAATGTCTACTTTGATGTCCCGCTACTTTGATGCTTTTTTTAAGGAAAATCCATAATTCTATCCCATATCTTCTTTTTCTATATTGTTAATAAACATAATCCTCATAAATAAAGATTAAACCTTAAATGAATATAGTGTTATTATTTAATTTTTATCCCTATGTTCGATGCCCCCCCCTCTCCCCCGGAAAACCGCATGTCCCGATGGTCACTTGTGAAATTTCAAGTTGGCATATTTATTTAATGGGGGATCTATCTGAAATTAGAATACTTTTAAATGGTAGGTATTAATAATTAATATATTTATCACCCTTAAAAAAATTCCTCTATTCTTGATAAAATTATAAATCTTACATTTTTTTTCAAAAATGTATTGTCCCGATGATTGGAGTAATTTACCGTCATGCAGCTATGCCGTGCTGTCCCACATGCCTATAAATAGAATAGAAGCGAACTTCAGACGTCAAAAGAACACGGAATTCAAAAGTCCCCTACCTTGTGAATTTCTCCTGATTCGCGGGACGAGAAGCGTGCAAAAACTCAGTTTTTTGCTGCATAGCGGGCACGTACCTTTATTCAGCGCCATTCCCAAACAGTGCTGAACTCTTGGAACATTTTTTTAAAATCAAACATTTTTGATATGTTCTGGAGAACAAATCGTGCCGTGTGCCATTCGTCCCAACGATATGGCCAGGCATGGCCTTCCGGCGAGGCCATCTTGCTTTGGCCACCATTCCGATCATGGCCACATCTGGGGAACAAATGCTGAACAGCATTTGGGCCGGGCGTGGAGAGGGACATCGGGTCACGGGAAGATGCGACACCCGCGACGGATTTGTGTCCAACTTGGGATGGAGCTGGAGCTGCTGGAGCTGGAGATTGGGGGTAAGTGACCCTAGCCCCAGCCCTAACCCTAACCCCAACCCCAACCCTAACTCTAACTCTAACCCCAGCCCCAAACCTAACCCTAGCCCCAGCCCCAAACCTAACCCCCAGCCCCAGCCCCAGCCCCAACCCCTTTTCCCCAACTCCAGCCCCAGCCCCAACTCCAGCCCCAGCCCCAGCCCCAGCTCCCCACCCCAGCCCCAACTCCTAAGCCCCCAGCCCCAGCCCCAGCCCCAGCCCAGCCCCAACTCCAGCCCCAGCCCCCAACTCCAGCCCCAGCCCCAGCCCCAGCCCCAACTCCAGCCCCAGCCCCAAGCCCCAGCCCCAGCCCCAGCCCCAGCCCCAGCCCCACCCCAGCCCCAGCCCCAGCCCCAACTCCAGCCCCAGCCCCAACTCCAGCCCCTGCCCCAGCCCCAGCTCCAGCCCCAGCTCCAACCCCTGCTCCACCCCAAGCCCTAGCCCGAACCCTAGACCTAACTACCTGTTTACTACCTGTTCTTTTCAAATCCTCTCCAAGACAGGTAGTCATGAGGCGCTGGTTTCATCATGCCTCCCCTAAATTGCATTTACTCAAAGTGCGCACCGTTATTGGGGGGTACATTGAGCACATTTTTTTAACAAACCCAAATATCTTAAATTGCATTTGATATCCCTGACGTCGGCTATCATTTTTGCATGCTCATTCCAGAGGGGCAGGGTAGTATGGCAAAACACCTGACCCTACTGTTCACAGATGCTCCGCAACTTCTCAGGAAGTTATAAAACCTGCCCTCAACTTAAAAAATTTACAGGACTGTGAGAATGCTGACCTCACAACCACAGATCCTGCTATCTGGCTAAGTTATCAAACCAAGCCTAAGAAACTGGACGAAGTATCCAAGAATTCGGCATCAAGAGGGCAGGGCCTGGAATGAGCACCACACAAAACCAGACAGCAGTGCCTCTACGCGTCCACCAGTAGGCGTCTACTTAAGAGTACTGGTGAAAGCTCGGGGCCCGCATGCCAACCCCCAGTAAGCCCTTTCAGGCCAGGGTCCAGAGCGGGCCCCATGGAAAATGCGCCACCCCCAACAACACCATCCCTACAGACAAGGAACCAGAAACCGAAGAAATGAACACACCACCAAACAACAGTGAAGACAGATAAGTATGGTTCCGACCATCACATAAATGTGAAGGGTTTGTACTAACAGGGGGGAATCACACCTGGTTGGGAAGCTATCACTCTTGGTAGTTATATACCAAAACATATTCAAGGGGAATAGAATTAATATCTTGCCACCAGTTCAGCTTGCACCCCAAAGGGTCTACCCTCCCACTAAGAAACATGAGGGTCTAGCTACTGGGAAAGATATACCAGGGGTCATAAGAAATCTCATATGAGCCTTTGGTACCAAAAAACCCCAAGATGGTGAATGTCACACCATCATTGATTAACCACTTGAGTATTTCACCAGGTATACCCACTTATGGAATTTGTAACTACTACCATGGATTCCAAGGATACTTTATGGTAGACATCGACTTTAAAGATGCATACTATTCAGTACCCTTTTATATAAGATTTTGGATATACCACAATTTACCTGGATGGGGCAACCATGGCGAGCATTGCCACTTTTCATTCACTGCACATCTCGCATGTGTATGTGACTAATAAACTTGACTTGACTTGATTTGAGTTGACTTATTATTGAATTGGCTTATATGAGCCAAAGCTATTCCAGAATTTCAAACCAGCCCTGACACTTAAGGAACATTTCGTCATGGCATGTCTATATATTAACGACAGACTATCCTTGGAAATAGCTATATCGGCTGCATTAGCTACTAATTTATTTTAGCCTGGGCTCTGTCATATTATCCAGATTTCTACGTTGACCCCATCCACAACATTGTCTATCTGGTATTCATTAATGCTATCAGTTATCGTAACATTTAACCACCTATCAACCACGTGGCAAAAGTGATTGGGATAGTGGCAGCATTACCAGCTACTGAACATTGTACCTTTCCAATGAGCTGAGATACTAGTGTTCAAACTATATCCCATACCTAGAATATGGTGGCAAATGGAGTAATCTGGAGTTGTCATCACTATAGACACTGGGCACTAAACCTAGTTAGAAGTATTGAGTATGTTCTATTGAGTATATTCATCGGACTGGCTGCAAGGCCACAAATGGGCCGACCTCGGGGGTTTTCAGAGGACGAGGACTTAACATTCTGGTGCCTTTCCCCACAGTGGAAATTTGATTCTGCTGTGGGGGGGGGGGGGGGGGGGGGGGGGGGGGGGGGGGGGGGGGGGGGGGGGGGGGGGGGGGGGGGGGGGGGGGGACGTTTGTGTAGAACTCTATATGTGTTGAGTCCATTTTCTTTATTTGTTAACCTTTTTCTATGGTATGCAAACGTATTATCTATTTTTGTAAAGCACTTTGTGTCATTGTGAGTTGACTTCAAACGTGCTATGTAAATAAAACTTACTTACTATTGGGCAAGCATATTGCTCAGTAGTGCACCATTTTGCATGTTTGTTTATAAATTAACATCACAGTGGTGGCATATACCAAACCACTTGGGCGGAATAAAATCGATATTATGTGACAATTTATTTAACAATTGGTAACCGTATGTCGTCAAACATGTTTGACCATCAGTAACTTACCTATCAGGTGAGCTAAATACTGTAAATGAATATTTAAACCAAAAGTATTTACTGAGATTACAAAGCAATATGGACACCAGATATTGATTACCTTATATTCCAATTGAATCGCCACGTACCAATGTATGTCGCATGAAACCAACTCAAGGCAGCGGCGTGGATACATTTCCGCATATTGAGGTGGGGGGGGGGGGGAAGGACACGACTAATCTTTATGTTCTCCCCTTCTTTCTACGCATATCCACTAGGTTGGAGGAACAGCACCTCATATTCCGTTTGGGGAGTCTGCACCCCGGGGGCATGAACATCGAATTCTCCCAATCTTGTTAGTCCTTGCTGTCTCCTACCCTCCCTCAGCCCCCCTGCTGTCTCCTCCCATCCCCCAGCCTTCGGGCTACTCCTCCTTTTCCCTTTCTTGTCCCCACCCACCCCCGCCCCCGATCAGTCTGAAGAAGGGTTTCGGCCCGAAACGTTGCCTATTTCCTTCGCTCCATAGATGCTGCTGCACCCACTGAGTTTCTCCAGCTTTTTTTTGTGTAACCTCCACTAGGTAACATACGATGGAAGAAACTGCTCAAACTCAGGAACTACACATTCAACTACAACAAAACCAGTACTGGGGTTCCTGGCAGGCCTTCACCACAATGAAGGACTCAGCTACTGCACCATCAATATAGCCAGAAGTACTCTGTCAGCCTACTCAACTTAGGCACCACGACAAGGGCAAGGGTACCACCCACTGGTGATCAAATTCAGGAGAGGTATATTCAATTCCCATTCCCCAGAACTAGGTACACCCAAATTGGGATGTCAGTGAGGTCCTGACGTACCTTAGGGGATGATCACCAGCCAGGTCCCTCACCCTGGAACAGCCTATCCTGAAGATGGATATGCTGATGGCCTTACCTCAGCACAAAGACCAAGTTCTTCCATCTACTGCGATTGGACAACATGGTGATAACTCCAGATAGTGTCACATTTTCCATTCAGGGGCTGGCCAAACAGAGCAGAATAGGAACATCAGGTCCAGTCATGGAATTCCGGGCATACCCACCTGAACCACGGTTATGTGTCATGACCCACTTAATGAACTACATTGACACAATAAGAAATACCCGAGGGAGAGGAAAAAGCCTTGTGGGTCAGTCACAAGAAACCTCATGGTCGGGTGACGAGCTAAACTACCTCTAGTGGCTCAAGCAGGTACTGGGAGTTGCTGGAGTAAATACTAACGTGTGTAAATCTTATTCCACCATGGCAGCTACCACGTCAGTGACTAAGAGGATGGACGTGCCTATGGACCACATCCTGGCTACAGCGGGGTGGTCTAGGGAGTATACGTTCCAAACTTTGTAACACGCCGCTGGCAGAACCTGTATCGGTTGCAGAAATAACATTAGAATCTTAACACCATTTTTGTTTTACAAACACATTCATGGTTGATTACAATAACATACTTCCTCCCTCGAATGACTTCGGCAGCGAGTGAAGTATGAACTGTTACACGGTTTGAAATCACAGAGCTTTAAAATCTTCACGTAGTCACTCACGTGACTCCGAAGTAAAATAGTAAGATTAAACGAGAACTTACCAGTTTGAAGTTTGATCTGTATTTTATGAGGAGTTACGATGAGGGATTACGTGCCCTCCGCTCCCACCCTCAATAATAGAGATCAAACTGGTAACCAAGCTCTCCTTTTCTTTACTATATTTATTTCAATTACTGTGTATGCCTGTGATTCCACACCGCTGCTTTGAAGTATGTCGCGCATGCGTGCTGGACGGGTTCTTCACGTAATCCCTCATCGTAACTCCTCATAAAATACAGATCAAACTTCAAACTGGTAAGTTCTCGTTTAATCTTACTATTAAATTCTCTAAAAGATTATGCCAAATATTTTTTCCATAGGAGTGATGTTCATCTATGTGAAACAACATTCAATGTTGCAAAAATTTAAGTTTTATTTTCGGGTTTCCAGAAACTTAAAAGTAGACACTTACTGAAGAATCACCCCTTTACCAACTGTATGCATTTTATTCTCATTATGGCTATTTTTGTATTTTCAAAGCAAAAAAATGATGCAATAAAACAAAAAATGAAGGTTAAATTTGAGCACCTTTATAATTACGGCAGGGGGTGTCGCTCTTTCTCGACTGAGTAATGCAAACAGATACAGGAGACTGCAGATGCTGGAATCTTGGACTAAAAGCAAAGTGTTAGAGGAACTCAGTGGGTCAGGCAGCATCTGTAGAGGGAAATGGGCAGACAACGTTTCGGGTCGAGACCCGTCTTCAGACCGCAAAACATCAAAGATTTTCCTCAAGCTTCATATGATAATGCTGATTATATATTCACACATTATTGAGGCGGTTTCCTTCTTCTGCTGGCTGTGGAAATACTTCACTTTTTTCTATTAAAATTGTAAATGCTGCAAAAACCCAAGCAGCGTTTATGAAGGGAGAAACATAAATAATGTTTTAGTTCAACCTGAAAGCTAACACACTGCTCTTCTCCAAATTAACTTCTGAGTGATGTACTGGATTCAGACCACAATCATGTCCTTGACCTCCAGGGAGGGACTATCTTCACTTGTTTGCAGAATAACATCCCAACATTTACGAAGCAGTTAGACAGGTATATGGATAGGACAAGTTTGGAGGGATATGGACCAGGCACAGGCACCTGGGACTAGTGTAACTGGGGGGTGGGAGATTGCAACCTTCACGTGGTCCGCTCTGTTTCGACGAATGCAATCAACCTGGTGTGCATGATCAAATAAGATCAAATAGAACAAGTTGTCCTACAACTTTAAGCTGTGCACGCCATACGCAAGATGAAGAAGAAGTGTAGCTTGTTGACCGGTGTGGGCAAGTTGAGCAGAAGGGCCTGTTTGCACACTGTATCACTCTATGACTATGAATCTATTTACTTTAAAATGTTGAGTCGCTTGGAGCTGACAATGAGATTTCTTCATCTTGGCTCCGCCCCTTCATGCTTTCATCACCTTGCACGCTATAAGTATTGCAACAATTTATGTTGACTGCTCATTGCCTTCCTTTAAGTATGGTATTGATTTATCGAATAATTGCTTTGTATTTCATACATTCGACAATGTTGGACCTCAGAGCATATACATAAGAGAGAACTGTGCAGCTGTTACCTGTCATATGCCAGATGCACAGTCCAAATAATTAGCAAAGCTGTATTTCCTGGTAATGTCAACATTAGATTATTATCAACTATTTGGATGAAAAACCTAAGGCAATAGAAAGAGCTGCGTGTTGTGTAATAGAATGTTACTTATATCGACGGATGTTGTGAATATATTACAAGTGCTGCTCTCCGTAAATGCTGCTTTCAATAATCTCCGGCCAACATCTTTTTGCTGCAAATCTACTGCTACATTTACTGATACATTAAGCAGTTCATGGAATATTAACACATTACTTGCCTGCGCACAAAAAGGTGGCTTCCTGGGCAACAACATAATCTAAAACTTAGAATGTGGCAATATTAATGTTAAGGCATGGTGGTGCAGCAGGAGAGTTGCCTTACAGTGCAGAGACCCTAGTTTGATCCTGACAACGGGTGCTGTATGGAGTTTGTACGCTCTCCCCATGACCTGTGTGGGTTTTCCCTGGGAGCTCCGGTTTCCTCCCACACTCCAAAGACATACAGGTTTGTATGTAATTTCTAATGGCTTGATAACATTGTAAATTGTCTCTAGTCTGCATAGGGTAATGTTATGCCCCTGTCCCACTTAGGAAACCTGAACGGAAACCTCTGGAGACTTTGCACCCCGCCCAAGGTTTCCGTGCGGTTCCCGGAGGTTCCCGGAGTTTCCCGGAGGTTTTTGTCAGTCTCCCTAATGGTTGAAAGTGGTTTCATCTATGTTCCGGCGATTATTTCAAAAAATTCAAAACCGGCCGCGACTAAAAATAGGTTGCCGTTTTAAAAATCGGTAATTTTTTAGTCTAAGCCGGTTGCGATGCTAGTTGAAGGTGGTTGCCGGAGGTCGCAGGTAGTGGAAGGTAAGACCTTTTTTCACCCAGTTTTATTCCACCTGGGAGGTCTTACCTTCCACTACCTGGAAGTGCTATGTTCTGACTGGCTTGTTATAAGAAAATATAACACCTGACAGCACTTGGATCAAAAACCTCCCACTGGCAACAATAAGGAGAGTGCAAAGTCCACCTAAAAGGATAGAGAAAAGCTGTGCAGAGCGCTTTTGTTGAGGTCTCTTCTCATCCAGCACACTGTTGACATCTGAACACAAGGAGTCTTGTTAAGGGTTCTAACCCACTACAAACAAGACTCTTCGTATGATTTCTGAGGTGAGAAGAGACATTTTTGTTTGTTTTGCTTTAATCAGTAGAGAAAGCAAAAATAACACTATCTGGAAAATTTATAGTTAAATGAAACTTTTGATCCAAACAATTTTCTTATTATTCCTACACTAAGTACGTTTCCTCAGATTTTTTAGAATTAAAAAAACACAGTAGTGAAGAGTCAAGCGTCAAGAGTCAGGAGTGTTTTATTGTCATATGTCCCGGATGAGACAATGGAATTCTTACATGCTGCAGCACAACAGAATATGTGAATATGTAAACATGACATGTTGGAAGAGATCTGTCATAAACCTTCTTCATGAAAGTGTGGTCAAAGTGTAGAAACCTAAGCAACCCACATTTTCAGTGTGTTCATCAAAATTTGTGAGCATCCTGATTCCAATGTAAGAAGCAGAGAGAAGTCTAGTTTAAATTGAAGATAGACACAAAATACTGGTGTAACTCAGTGGGACAGACAGCATCTCTGGATAGAAGGAATGGATGACGTTTCAGGTCGAGACCCATTTTCAGACAGTTTAGTTTATTGTCATGTATACCGAGGTACAATTAAAAGCTTTTGTTGCCTGATAGCCAGTCAGTGGAAAGCCAACACATGATTACAATTGAGCCATCCACATTGTAGGAATAGAGAGTTAAAAGAGTGGAGTGATTGTAATGCATGATTGCAGATCCACTCTGTGACCAGCACACAAAGAGTCACCTGGGTTGGGCACCATCATAGCTGTCCATTAATCAGTAAAGCAGTAAAGACCACCAAAGAGCAACAATGCAACCCGAGTAACAACAAAACATATTGGCTGAAATGATGAAGCAGTAAAATAGGTGGTGTTTCTGGTTGAGACCCTTCTTCAGACTCCAAGCCTTCAGATTCTGAAGAAGGGCCTGGACCCGAAATGCCACCTATTCCTTTTCTCCAGAGATGCTGCATGACCCGCAGAGATACTCCAGCATTTTATGTCTATCTTCAGTGTAAACCAACATCTGCAGTTCCTTTCTACACTATTGGATCATTCTTTCCTGCTTTTCAAAATTAACAACTGGTTTCAGGTATCAGCTGCCTGAATTTTTCGCTTCTTGTCTATCGAGTACTCGATTTAAAAATGGCAACATTTCTTGTTTGTGTACTCTGAATAAGCTTGCACAGTCAATCACTGAAACAATACTTTCAGTCTTGCATGGCTGGAGAGAAGGAATGGGTGACATTTCGGGACGAGACCTTTCTTCAGACCTGAACCCGACTCGAAACTCCCTCTCCTCTGACATCCGTCTGAAGAAGGGTCTCAACCCGAAACGTCACCCATTCTTTCTCTCCAGAGATGATGCCTGTCCTGCTGAGTTTCTTCAGCATTTTGTGTCTATCTTCGGTTTAAACCAGCATCTGCAGTTCCTTCCTACACACTTCAGTCTTGCATTTCGGGCTGTCATTCCCAGCACTGAGTTCCTTAAGTGAATAATCTTTCATCAGTTTGACATTAGAGCAAATGCCAAGATACTGACTAACACCAAATTATTTCACACTTCACAAGTGCAATTACAACACCTTCAATAATGTATACAACATCAACTGACATTAGGCCAGCTGCAAAGGGCATGATACTGGGGCTAAGATGTCTTAGCAGAAACTCAGACAACTTATTTTACATGCAGTAATAAACCTGTGAACCAAGAACACTTCTTAGGGGTCAATGAGAGATAGTATTATAAAAGTAAATACCCCAACCTCCACAGACGATAAAACAATTGGCAAAAAATATATACCAGTGCAAAGAATGTTAACATCTTAAGGGAAATAAGTGAACTGAACAAAATATTCTGTCATTTATTTTTCCCATGACACAAATTCAGTTACGAGGAGAGATGGGATCGGCTGAGCTACTTTCCTTGGAGCAGTGAACACCTGGAGGGTGGACCTGGCTGAATTGCACAATATTATGAGGGGCATTGACAGGGTTTTTAGTAAGAAATCTTACCCCTTAATAGTGGTATCTAAAACAAGAGGATGTAGGTTTAAGGAAGGGAGATGGAGATTTAGAGGAGATCTGTAAGAGAATTGTTTCACATTGAGGGTGTTTGGAATCTGGAATACACTGCCTGAGGGTGGTGGAGGCAGAGATTCTCGCTACTATTTAAGTATTATCTTGATGAGTATAGAAGGAAATGGCAAGTACCAGCAAATGGAATTAATATGGATGGGTACTTGATTGTCACAACCTCACATCACGATTAATCCAAGCCCTTTGAGAACCACTCATACAACAGGATCAGTAGAAGGAAGTCGGGAGACTCTTTGCATTTTTTATTATCCTACACACACTAAGGACAATTTACAATTATACCAAGCCAATTAACCTACAAATCTGGGCATCTTTGGAGTGTAAGACGAAACTGGAGATCCCAGCGAAAACCCATGCAGGACTGGGGGAGAAAGTACAAATTTCTATACAGGCAGTACCCATAGTCAGGATAAAAACAGGGTCTCCAGCGCTGTTAACCAATTTACAGCTGGGCGACCGTGCCACCCGTCATATGCCTTGACCATCTCACTGTAACATAATACAAAGTGGACCGTGTTATTATAATTCAGCAGAACCTGACAATGTAAAGATGGTTAGAGTTGGGGAAGTAGAGCTGGGGAAGAATGGTAGAAGGTGAGGGAGAAGCAGAAGAGTGTGGGTTGCTGCTGTCAATCCATTCCAGCTGACAAGCTCAAGGAGAATGATAAGAAAGTGAAAACGTCCTCCCCATTAACAATTCTTGCTGCACCTTCATCATGTCTCTGATTCAACTGAAAGACATGGAAACCACTGAATGCAGCCAGTCATAGTTTCCAAGGCCTGTCTGTTTCCAGCATTAAAGGAAAAGCCCTTATATTTCCAGCTCATTACCAGCTCAAAATACAATCAGTTAACACACTCCCTGCAGATTGAAAAGATGCCTGTTATATATATATATAGCCGAGCCTGCCTTCTCATCTCCCCATGAAATAAACAGCAAGAACCAGTTGTTTAATGTCACTGTAGGCCTGCAATTATTAAAGTCATTCATGCCTGCCATATGCCCAACCCGAGGATGCTGCCAGATGTGAGTAAGTGTGTTCGAATGGTTTTATGTGTTGCCTTGGAAGACATAACTGCAGAAAAGTTTTGAAAGCGTGCTTTTCTGTAAAATAAATGTGTCAGAATCAAAGCTATAAAATTGTTTGAGAATTTGATATGGGGAACATTGACTATGAACCAACCTAAAGGACGCATATTATGCCATCTAAGCTTGCCACCTAAAAGTTACTGCTGCCAGGGTTTGTCCTGCCCCCACCTCTGTTTTGCAGCTTTTTCTCCCCTCTAATCAGTCTGAAGAAGGGTCCTGACCTGAAATGCTGTCTGTCGATTCCCTCCACAGATGCAACCTGACCTCCATCTGCAGTTCTGCTCAAGATTCCAGCATCTGCAGTTTCTTGTAAAAGTTACTATCGATTTGTTTTATCCTCACAAGTTCCTTAAAGTATACAAAATAGATGGCCCAAAAAATATTTGGAGCAAGCAGTCTATCTGATTTGAAACAAAGGACAATCTACAATCAATTTGACAAAATAACAGTGACGAGTTAAAATGCAAAAGAGTTACTGGGTAGCAAGGAAAAGCAGTGGGAAGCTGGCTACCCCTCGGAAACATTTTTCAGAACCCACGAATTTCACTTACTGAATGATGGCAGTAAGTTAAAGTAAGAATGTTAAGCAAGTACAATAGGATATGGCTACCAACGGCAGCAACTAATTCCAGTCCATTAAACACTAATAATATAACATTATATACATAGAAATCAATTACTCACATGGTAAAAGGGATACATTCCCAATATTACATTAGCCTGATGTTTTTCACCGATGGCTCCTTTTACAGGAAAGTAGCGGCTTCGAAAAAGACCCTTTGTGAGCCACAAACTTACTGGGTCTGCCTGAAGGATAAAGTCCTGAACAGTATAGTTTCAGTGTAGAAATAAGGAAATGCAGATGCTGGTTTACAAAGAAATAAGACACAAGGTGCTGGAGTAACTCAGCGGGTCAGGCACCATCGCTGGATAACATGAATAGACATAGATTGATGACATTTCAGTACAAGATTTCTGCAGAGCACCCAGAGGAAACCCACACAGTCACTGGGAGAATGTGCAAACACCTACACAGACAGAACCTGAGGTCAGTATTGAATCTGGGTCTCTGGTGCTGTGAGTCAGCAGTTTTACTGGCTGCGGCACAGTGTTGGCCACTCATAAGCATCTAGGTCCTTCTCCACAACAGAATTATTCCAACACACTTCTGTTTAGTATTCTTAATTATCTTTGCAGTGCCTGCTGAATGAAATGTAGGCAATATTAGCTATATCTCTTGTCAAAATATAAGGAGAGAGTCCTCTTGGCTCCTTACCTGCACAACCAAGTCACAATCTTTGAGGGAAACATGTCAGCAAGACATTATTCTCACCATTTCCCATTATAATTTACATTTGTACAACCCGGAAACTGGCCCTACAGCCTACTGAGTCAGTATTGATCATTAGCGCCCACTTAAACTAATCTCATTTTATCCTCTTCACCCCACCCCGCACATTCTCAGCAACTCCCTCCAGATTCAACCCTGCAAGTTACACACCAGGAGCAATTTACAGTCCTCAGTTCAGTTTCAGTTCAGTTCAGTTTAGTTAATTGCCACGTGTACCGAGGTAAGAGTGAAAAGCTTTTGTTGCTTGCTGACCTCAATTTATCACCATGTCTTAAAGGGCCTGACCCACCAGCGATTTTTTTCGGCGACTATCACAGTCATAGATGGTCGCTGAAAAAGCAGCGACTGGACCCCCCCCTACGGCAATGTCTATGACAAGCTATGACAACCTATCACCTAGTCGACATCAAGCTATGACAAGCTGCCAACAACCGGCGACCTATTAGGACGTCTACCTATGACCCCACCTACGACAACGTACAACCACACAGGCGACAACCTACGATAACCAAAGTCAACCTACGTCCACACCTACGGCAAGCAACGACCTTGTCGGCGACAACTGATGACAACTGAAGACTATTCAGTCACAGGTCCCTGTCGCTGGTTAACGTGGGCTGACGTAGGTAGTCGGCAATGGAATTCACCGGTCAGCACCTGGCGACAACCTGCGTCACCTGCAACAACCTGCGTCATCCTGGCAACAACCTGCATCATCCTGGCGACAACCTACCACAGCACCTGTGACTGGAGAAGACAAGCTATGTCAAACCTACAGTTGCCGAAAAGTTTTGAACATTTCAAAATCCAGCGGCGACCAGAAAAACGTTACAACACTTTAGGCGACTTGAGGAGACTACACATGACCATACAGGCGTTAGCCCGCGACCAATGTGGTGATAGCCGAGTTGCTTGTAGTCGCTGAAAAAATCACCTAAGTGAAACAGGGGATTTAGGATGTGAGAGAAAACTGGATAACTCAGAGGAAACCTATGAGATCACAGGGAGAATTTGCAAACTCCACATAGAGAATATCAGAAGTCAGGATTGAACTCAGGTCACAGGAGATGTAAGGAAGAAGCTTTACCAACTCAACCACTGTGTCACATCTATCTTACTATGCAGCTCATGGAGGACTTGGAGGTATAAAGAATCTACTTTCCGAAACTCGATAATACATTTATAAACATTTGTATCCAAACTTCATAACTGCTGAACTCTGAACAGACAAAGGGAATATAAAGGTAAATTGATGTGGATCCACTAAAGGGCCAGTCCCATTGAGGTGACTTTTTAGGCGAGTGCAGGAGACTGCGCTCGCCACATGATCGACACATGGTCACCACATGTTCGCTGGTAGTCTCTGGTGAGTCTCCTTCATGGCCACGAGGAGTTCCCACATTTGGGGAACTAGTTTCGGCCTCAATATTGTCAGTGCAAAATTTTCAACCTGTTGAAAATGTTTCTGCGACCAAAGATTGGTCGCCATGAAGATAATTGATAATCCTGTAGTTGTAGACTTTGCAGTTGTAGTGGGGTCGCCATGTAGTTATAGGTAGTTGAGGTAGTCATAGTTTTAGTAGTTTTAGTTAATCGCCTTTGCTGACGGGTCATTTTCATTGGCTCATTGGGGGGAAAAAATGTAAGCACAAGTTTTCAGAACCAAGGATAACCAACCGGTAATGTTAAATGTCCGCCAAACTTCACAGCTGTGTATCTCTGGCTTATTAAAAGTTGTCCGGCTTCTTAAAAGGTTCTCCACTCCTTCTCCCCCTTCTCCCCCTTTCTCCTCCCCCCCCCCCTTTTAAAGGACTTATCATACACTGTGCTAGCTGTCTTAACCTTCCTGTTCATCGCGGTGTGTGTCTGTATCACCTTGGCTTTGCGCCGTGTCAATTTCAGACAGCGCTCCCCACACTGTCCCTGGCCCCTGCCTTTGAGATGTGTTTGTCTGTGTGTGTGTTCCACTCTGACAGTCGCCGTTCCAGTTCCCGGTTTTTCCGGCGACTGCCAGGAACTTGACAGTCGCTGGCAGTACGCTGAAAAATTGCCTAAGTGGGACAGGCCCTTAAATCTGAACAGATTAGTTGGATCTGGTAATAGTTATGAATTGGGAGCAACAGAGTTAAAGTTTCACTGGAACTCAGAAAGCAAGAAATTATTTTGGATAACTCAAGAAAAATCAAGACGTGTGTCATCCAGGGGAGGCACGGTGAAGCAGTGGTAGAGTTGCTGCTTTACAGTGCCAGCATGTGTGGGGATCGCTGGTCGGCGCGGACTCGGTGGGCCAAAGGTTCTGTTTCCTGGCTGTATCTCTAAGCTAAGCTAAAGATTGCAATTTGTTTTTGAAACACATGATGGAGCCATAACCTAGAAGTGATTTGATTTAGTCTCCATACACTTGTCTGAGATCAATTTAAAGGCATCCTATTTAAATACATTTATTGACAGATCAATTCCATACAACGGATTTATTTTCTAACCAATGGTTATCACTGTAAATGCTGAACAGATCGAATATTTCTTCCAACCATTTTTCTCTCACTCATTACTTCACTCTTTTGTACATAAATTTGCTTTGCATTCTCCCCTAACCCTGAAGAAATGTCTCCAAATGAATCTGGATCTCAGTGATACAAACTTCCTATTCACCAGCGTCGAATCGAGATCCCTGACAACTAGCATGTGTTGTCATCAACCAAGATAAATCCTTGATTAAAAATAACACAGTGCTTGAGTAAGTCAGGAGGTCACGCAGCATCTCTAGAGAACATTAATAGGTAATGACTTTGATCGGAGCCCTTCTTCAGACTGATGGTAGTTGGGAGGAGAAGACTAGAATGTGGAGGCAGGCCAAAGCCTGGCTAGTGATAGGTGGATATAGGTAAGGGGGGGGGGGGGGGGGGGGGGGGGGGGGGGGGGGGGGGGGGGGGGGGGGGGGGGGGGGGGGGATAAGTGGGGGGGAGGAGTGGGGGTGGGGGGCGGGTTAATTTCCAGATGGTTGATCAAAGAGCAGAATATGAAAATTGGAGAATTCAATTTTGTAAGCTACCCATGTGGAATATGAGGTGTTGTTCGTCCAGTTTGCATGTGGCCTCACTCTGGCAATGAAGGAGGCCTGGGATAGAAAGGTAAGAATGAGAATGGGAAGGGGAGTCCCGGAGTTCGAGCAGGCCTTTGCAGACCGAACGCAAGTGTTTGGCAAATCAGTCGCATTGTTTATGCTTGGCCTCGCCGACTTATAGGGGGCCACATCGGGAGCACCAAATCCAGTAGATCTGAGGCTAGAGGAGGTGCACGTGTATCTCTGTCTCACCTGAAAGGGCTGCTGGGTCCTTGGATGGATGTGAGGTCGAAAGCGTGGCACAGGTGTGGCATCTCCTGCAGTTGCAGGTGATATACTCGTATTCAATGCTTCAGTTCATTAAAAAAAAAACAGTTTTTAGTGAACTAATTGAGTACAATACAGAATGTTGATGTCTGGAACATGTTTACAATTAAGGATATGCTGAAACATAAGCAATTCTTTAAAAATTATATATTTAAAATCCTTAAAATTGAAGTATTCATAGGATAAAATTATTATGTACTTACTTAACCACTATTCTTTTTTGGACCAGATAGTTTTTTAGTTTTGTAGGAATTATACCGTACTTAATATATAGAAAAATATATAATATTTTGAGTATTTTTTGTGGGACCTGTTCCTATACAGCTTAATTTCAAGTTATTTCAAATAATTTTTTCTGGTGCCGTTGGCGTAGGTTGAAATCAGCATTTCCGAGTGTCATGAATCACGAACACCAACTCAGAGATTTCCATTTTAACTTGCACATGTTTGGAAATTCTTAAGTTGCAACATTTTCAAGGTACAATGTTGAGTGCTTGATGATGAATGATGATGGTCTTTCAAAATGGTCTCACTTCAGCAAAATCAATGCCTTTAATTGATTGACTGATCCTGACTACGGGTGCTGCGTATACGGAGTTTGTACGTTCTCGCCGTGACCTGTGTGGGTTTTCTCCAGGATCTCCAGTTTCCATCCACACTACAAAGACGTACAACTTTGTAAGTTAATTGGCTTGATATAATCGTAAATTGTCTCTAGTGTGTGTAGGATGGTGTTAGTGTGTGGGGATCGCTGGTCAGCGTGGACTCGATAGGCCGAAGGGCTCTGCACTCTACCTCAAAACTAAACTAAACTAAACACTTCTTCATTACAAACTTTCCTTTTACAGTTGCCTCGGTTATCAATTTTTCCGTTTGATTCCCGTTTTATTCCATCTCTTTAATGCTGTGCCACGGAGGACCAATGGACATCATGCAGATGTCCCACTGCAGTCCACTGCCACCTTGCAACACAAGACTTTGTTTTAGTTTAGTTTGGTTTTGTTTGGTTTGGATTGGTTTGGTTTATTTTAGAGATATATCATAGAAACAGGCTCTTTGGCCTAACCGAGTCCATGCCGCACCATTGATCTCCCGTTCACACTCGTTCTATGTTATCCCACTTTCTCATCCGCTCCCTACACACTAAGCCAATCCTACACATCTTTAAGATGTGGGAGGAAACTGGAGCACCTGGAGGAAACTCACGGGGAGAATGTGCAAACTCTGTACAAGACAGCAACCAAGGTCAGGATTGCACCCAAGTCTCTGGCACTGAGGCAGCAGCTCTACCAGTTGCACCACTGTGCCACCATTAACATAACATACCTTGTTTTACCTACCTTTGTACAAATTATCTTCATCCATTAGGTGAAATAGACATGATATTCTCCCTATGTGTACCTGAACTTAGTAATTAGGATCTTACAAAAACATAGTAGGATGACTATTTTCAGGTTTAAGTTGATTTACGTCTGCTTCAGGCAGGCAAGCTACACAACCTTTAACAAGCACGCCAAGTATTGCAAAAGGCAGGCCTGGAGCATTAATGAGGTGACAAAGGTTTATCCTAAACTAACCAAATTCTACACCCCTCCCACCCTTACCACCCCTAACCGCACACAATATTAAACAGCTTGCTACTCATTTCTTTTTCATATAAAAAGCAGGAAACAGCAAATTTGAATAGCTTTGTTTACTTGATACCATTCTGTAAAAAATCCCCAAAATATTCACTAAAATGTGCAAAGAAAGCGCAAATAAATGGATATTAATGAACTGGATGAGGTCATGTCTTGAAGAGATTCAACATTACAGAAGAGGAGAAGCTAGATGGTTACTTATACCAACGATTTGGATGTGAACAGACAAGGCATGATTAGTAAGTTTGTAAGTTCACACTACAGTGATTAGTAAGCTTATAGTTCACATTACAGTGGGTGGTAATGTAGATAATGAAGATGGTTATCAAAGGTTACAGCAGGATCTTGATCAGTTGAGGAAGTGGGCAAAGGAACGGTTATTGGAATTTAATGCAGAATAATGTGAGGTGGTGCATTTTAGGAAGTCTAACTGTTAATATTGGCTAAAGAGGTCACAAAATGGAGGATCTTTGTATTTGCAAGGTTTGCTTGGCCTCTTTCCGTGGAAGTTGCAAGATGGAGTCACGACTCCAAAGAGTCTGGACCTTAGATGGAAGTTGAGGATAAGGAGAGGTCCAGATGTCCTTACTTCTTTAATATGTATGAGGATTTGCAGAAAGAGATAAGAAAGTTTGCAAATGCACAGTGGGGATTGGTTGTAGAAGGGGTGTAAAAAGGTATTGTAAATAATGTTGCAGAGTGCTTGTACTGCTGTTTGATGACTGGTTCAAGTGTGAAACCTTTTTTGATTTGTTTATACAACCTGGGAAAATGTTGCATTACTTTAGTTAACTGACTTCCTTCTAGAAGCTTTTGTAGAAACATTGTAATATAATGGGGTACTTTGCAATTTGGTTCAGGAACTGTCAATAACTGTATAATTTGATGATGTGATCAATATGTGTGATTGGCTTGTAGGGGCTGCCCCCCCCCGTATAGTTCTGCCCCATGGGTCCGATGGCCTATAAAAGAGTGAACCCCACGAGGATCAGAGTCGGTCTGCTGGAGGTGCATTTGGGATCGTGTGACCTGCTGGAGGTGTCTGCTCACATGAGGCTGAAGAGCTTGAACGAGTAAAGACAAGGATCGGACCCGCGGTGGTTAGGTATTTTACAGGGAGTTTGTTTGTATTTGGGTTGAATAAAGATTAGTTGAACCAGCACTTGACTCAGTGTTTTACTGAACTAGCCTAGGGGGGGTAAGCTGTCGGAGCAGGACCTTCACAGTAAATGACAGGGCTCTGGGAAGAGTTGTGGAGCAGGGGGATCTAGGAGTGCAGGTACATAGTTTCCTGAAAGTGACATCATAGGTAGATAATGTGGTCAAGAAGGACTCCTTTGAGCATAGAAAGATGAGAGATGATCTGTATAAGAACATGAGCGGAATAGATAGGGTAGATGCACCACGTCTTTTACCCAGAGTAGGGGAATCAAGAACCAGAGAACATGTGAGAGGGGAAAGATTTAATAGGAATCTGAGGGCAACCTTTTCACACAGATGGTGCTGGGTGTATGGAATAAGCTTCCGGAGGAGGTAGTTTAGTTTACTTTAGTTTAGTTTAGAAATACAGTGACGGAAACAGGCCCTTCAGCCCACTGAGTCCACACCTACCAGCGATTATTAACATTAACATTAACACTATGCGACACACACTAGGGACAATTTACACATACACCACATGAATTAACCTACATACCAGTATGTCTTTGGAATGTGGGAGGAAACTGAAGATGTCAGAGAAAACACACACGGTCACGGGGAGAATGTACAAACTCCATACAGAGAGCACCCATAGTCGTGATCGAACCCAGGTATCTGGAGGTGCAAGCTCTGTAAGGCAGCAACTCCACCACTGCACCACCACGCCGCCCTGAGTCACGTAGTCGAGGCAAAAACCTCAACTATGTGCCATAGTTGAAGCAGAAAATATATCAACACAAAAGATATTTGGACAGGTAAACCAATAGGTATAGAGGGATATGGGTCAAATGCAGGCAATGTAGGACTGACAATCCTGGCTAAATTGGAGAGGCTAGGACTTCAAAATGGGGTAAAAGCTTCAGGGCTGCTGGGAGATTTGGTCAATTTGGATTTGCTCTCTACAGAGCTGGGACAGGTTGCAGAGTGGTGCCAGTGTGTCTAGAGCTTAGATGCAATTTGCAAGCAAAGAATAGGAACATCTGCAGACCCTGTCAATTAGGTGCAAAATGCATAGAATGGATTGGATGGTTGCAAACCAGACATACACCTTGTAAATAATTGTAAATAATGTTGCAGAGTTCGACTTTGCCGAGTATTGATTGGATGAGTTATTGGGCCTTGTCTGGGTTTCTTGCAGATCAGGCTAAATGTTTTTAAGTTGGCTTCCTTACGAAGTCCGGTTTGAATACAATGTATAAGCTGGTGTGTTATTGGGTTAGGGAAATGTCTGTTATGTCTGTTATGTATGGGGTTAATCAATATCTGTAATTGGATTATTAAGAGACCACCCCATGTGGTTCGTCCCCTCGAGGTCCCGGGACATATAAAAGTCCGCTACCACGAGGTCCAGCATCGATCTACTGGGAGAGCGCTGGCGACTGCATGAACTTCTGAAGTGTCTCTGTCTGAGCGAGACCTAGAAGGCTTGAAAAGGCAGATACGAGGATCAAACCCACAGTGGGTAGGTACAGTAGTTGAACTGTAATGCGCTTTTGTTAAAATAAAGATTAGTTGCTTCAAGTGCTTGATTCAATGTTTTTACTGAAACTAGACTGGGAGGAAGCTTAGAAACGAGCAATTTACAGGACTAGTGTAGATGGGACACCTTGGTCACCATAGGCAAGCTGGGATGAAGGCCCTGTACCGTGCTGTATCTAGATTTCTTACAGATGACTAGATGTCTTAAAATGCATTAAGGTAATATATATTTTCCAGTACCTGATCAAGGACAATGTGGGTAGCTAGGAAAGAAATTGAGCGAGCATTGGCAGAGACATTTGTATTCGCAATCGGCATGAGTAAAATGCCAGTAGACTGGAGGGTGGCGAATGTTGTGTCTCTGTTTAAGAAGGGTTGAAAGAAAAAGTCTGGGAACTATAGAGCTGTGAATCTAACAACAGTGTTAGTTAAGTTATTGGATGGTAGTCTGAGAGTTAGGACCTACATGCAAGGACTGAATGGGAATAGGCAGCATGGTTTTGTTGGTAGGAAACCATGTCTCACCAATCGGGTTGAGTTTTTGGAAAGGTGACTGAAATGATTGATGAGGGTAATGTGGTAGATGTTCTGTATGCATGGGCTTTATCAATGCCTTAGACAAGGTATCCCATGGTATTTTGGTATAGATGGTTCGACCATATGCGATCTAGGGTGAGCCAACCAATTGGATACAAAATTAGTCTGAAGATAGCAAACAGAGGTGGTGAAACAGCTTTTTTTTCCAGAATGGAAGTCTGTGTTCAGTGATGTACCACTGGAATCAGTCCAGGACCATTGTTGTTCTTTATCTATATTACTAAATCTCTGATCTTGACCGCTTTTGGCCGACAATGCTGTGATTTCCGAGAGAACGCCGTCAGCTACGGCCGTCATTTTCGGTCACCTCACTCAGAGCCCCCCTCCGCTGTATGTGTGTGGAGGATTTTTTCCGTCGATGAAAAATGAGAGAGATATTAATGTTTTTACAAAATTCCCCATTCTCTCTGCTGCCCCCGCTGGCGGCCAGGGGAGGGACTATAAAACCAGGAAGTGTCGTGCCTCATTCAGTCTCTGCCGGACCAAGAAGCGAGAAGGTCACGGCTCTCTGAGCTGCAAATATCACTGAACGCACGTCTACTCCACGGTGAGTCCCCTATAGAGTGGCTGCAGCCCTTTTTAACAAGTTTGTGATCACAAAATGAATTTTGGTTGTCGGGTGTCTGCAGCCCAATTGTTTGCCTTGGCTTGGCTTTTAAAATCGTTGCAACAGTTGGATGCCTGCCCAAGCATCCATACGGCACACATTGTCTATACTAGCCCTCTGTAAGTCAGTACCTTCAGCCCGCAACACCCATACTAGCGCAACAGACACCGCCCCCCCCCCCCCACTGGCGAGCAGTATTGGAATTGGTGGAGAGGTGGAATATTGCGTTGGTGACCAGCCCTCCCGTGTGATGCTGGGACCCAATGGGTCCCACTTAGTCTAGTTAATATTATAGATTTGGGATGTAAATCTAGGTAGCATGAGTAGAAAGATTGGCTGAGTGTCTTTTAAATGTTTTAACTGGTGGCAGAATAGACAATGAAGAAAGTTATCTACAATTACAACAAGATCATGATCAACTGGAGCAATGGGCCGAGGATGGCAGGTAGAGTTTAAATCAGATAAATGAGAGGTGTTGTATTTTAGTAGGTTAAGCAGGGCAGGGCTTGCACAGTAAATGATAGGATCCTGGAGAGTGTTGTAGACAGGTATACCTAGAGGTGTATGTACAATCCCAGGTGGCAACACAGATGGACAGGGTGGTGAAGAAAGCCTCCATCAGTCAGGGTATTGATTCAGGAGGTGGAACATCATGCACAAGACTTTGGTAAGGCCACATTTTGGAATACTGTGTACTGGTTGCCCTGCTACATGAAGCAAATCATTAAACTAGAATGGGTTCCATGAAGATTTACGAGGTTGTTTCAAAGGTATGGAGGGTTTGAACTATAAGGAGAGGCTGGATAGGCTGGGTCTATTTTCCCTTAAGCATAGGAGGCTCAGGGGTGATATTACAAAGGTAGATAAAATATGAGCACAGATAAGGTTAATAGACACAGTATCTTCACCAGTGGGGAACCAAGGGGGCACGATGATGCAGCGTTAGAGTTGCTGCCTTACAGCGCCAGAGACCTGCGTTCAATCCTAACTATGGTTGCTGTCTGTATGAAGTCTGTACATTCTCCCCGTGACCACATGGGTTTTCTATGGTTGTTCCAATTTCCTCCCACAGTCCAAAGACATACAGGCTTGTAGGTTACTTGGCTTTGGTGATTATTGTAAATTGTCCCTAGTCTGTGTAGGACAGAGCTAATGTGGCGGGGACTTACCATCTGGAGCGGGGTCCCTCGCTGGGCATCCCTGGAGAGGAGCTCTGACCGCTGGCCCTGCGGTCTGCAGTGGTTCTGGCTGTGGCGCGGCGGGGACTTCAGATCTTCGATCGTTGGCCTGCGGCCTACACCATCTTGAAGCCGCGGTCTCCGGTGGGGATGCACCGATTCAGGACTTAGCTGGACTTACCTTGTCTGTACATCTGGACGCCCGCAGCGGCGACTGCGGGGGGTTGTGGTCCCGACCATAGGGGAAAATGGAGGAGGACTGACTAAATGTTGTGCCTTCCACCACAGTGATGAATGGTGTGGTGGATGTGTTAATTTTTTTTGATTGTGTATTGTGTGTTCTTTTTTTATTGTACTGCTGCTGGCAAATTAATTTCACTGCACTTTATGTGCAAGTGGCGAATAAAACTTGCCTTGACTTGACTTGATGTACGGGGATTGCTGGTTGGCGCGAACTCGGTGGACTGAAGGGCCTGTTTCCGCGCTGTATCTCTAAACTAAACTAAACTAAAAAGTAGGGGAAGCAAAAGCTAGAGGACATAGATTTAGTTCAGAAGGGAAAGAATTGGAGTCAAGGAGTCATAGAATCATAAAGCTATACAGCACGGCCCTTCAGACCATCATGTCTATGCTGACCAATTTGGCATATTGGGCTAATAATCACAATCACAATCACAATAATACTTTATTAGCCAAGTATGTTTTGCAACATACGAGGAATTTAATTTGCCAAATCAGTCATACAAAGAAAAGAGCATTGGAACACGCAAAACACATTTTAACGTAAACATCCATCACAGAGAGGAATGTGGAGGAGTCTCTGTGATGGATGTTTAGGTTAAAATGTGTTTTGAAGGCGAAAAAAAGTTCAATCTCTTCCCTTTGCTCATCCATGGCCTCTCCCGAGACTGCAAGCGTCCGATGTAAATTCCGCAGGCCGCGGTTGGAGCGATCCCACGCAAGGGATCGACTCCGATGTAAGTCCACGCCCTGCGGTGGGGTCTAAGGTCAGTCCCAGGAGGCCTCCAGCTGCATCGATGGTAGGCCACAGAGCGACCGGAGAATGCGATCCAAAAATTAATCGCATCTCCGGCAAGGTAAGAAACTGAAAAAAAAGTTGTAAAGTCCACAGGTGTAAAGTCCATAAGTGGATAGCGTGTGGGTAGCTTGTGGGTAGGGCGGGACGGGCACATGGAGTGGCGTGGAGGAGTGTGGAGTTGTGCACAGTATCACGCAGCGCTCCAGGATTTTATTCTGCACAAAATCTTTGCGCACCATTGGCCTGTTGCGTAAATGATGGCCAAGTGGGACACCCTGGTGCAGTGCAACGTCTCACCTCCATCAGCAGCAGAAGCGGGAAAGCGATCTCCGAGCTCGGCCCAGGGCTCACGGCCGTTGCAGATCCGGATCCGCTCCCTCCTACTCCCAGAGCGGGGCCAAGACGATTGGAGATAGACACAAAATGAAAGGAGTAACTCAGCGGGACCAGCAGCATCTCTGAAGAGAAGCAATAGGTGATGTTTTGGGTCGAGACCCTTCTTCAGACTGAAGAAGAGTCTCGATCCGAAACGTCATCTATTCCTTCTCTCCAGAGATGCAGCCAGTCCCGCTGAGTTACTCCTGCATTGTTGTCTATCTTCAAATGCCGTCACGCGCTCCAGACGGCTGTGCGGACGCATCCTGACGCGCACGACCGTCGAATGACCGTCGCGCGTCAGTCACTACTGGCCTGTCGCGTAAATGACGGCCAAGTGGGACAGGCTCTTTATCCTTTACATTACCTTAAACATTTACTTGTGCACAACTAGACAGGCATGAAGCAAAACCTCAGCACAAAACGTAAAAAAATAATTAGAAAATGTTATTTATCAGAGATCTAAAGCAAATACTGCTGGTGAAAGCAATGGCAGCCATTAACCAAATTTACTTAATGGTGCTTACAGCTTTCTGGTTGCCTTTCTGAAAGAGTGTTTACCTTGCCTCCAGTGTTTGAGATTACTTCATAGTAATGCAGCTACCAGAGTGCAGCTGCAGTTTCTCAGCGTTGTCATAGCAATTGATGGAATGTGAGCATCATGTTTCCCGTTAGTAAAGAAAACAAGGAAAGAAGAAGCAGCTTCTGCCACCAGGGGGGAGAGAGAAAGCAAGTTGCAATGACCACTGCAGAATAATTTATGCACTGCTATTTTTAAACATTGGCATGGAGCATTTTGGCAAAGTAACGTAGGAGCTCAACAAGGGCTGAAAAGTTTGGCTGTTAAAAGTCTACTCAATCGTAATGGGAGCCTGATTTGCAGAAACTGGTGTTCTTTGCTACATTTTATGCTCAGGCAAAACATATGTCCATGCTCCTATCATTTGTAATGTAGGATTTGAAATTAGTTGCTTTTCCCCAAAACAGAAATCAACATTATATTGACGGTGCTCAACATTAATATTAAGGTTAGAAACTGATTAAGTCACTAATTTATGATCCTGAATCCAATGGAAATGTTTATTTGGTTATGAAAGAGCACCATGAAAGATTAATGCAAAATGTATTAAAAGAGGCCTGCTTACTTCAAACACTTCAATTTGGTCTTTCCAACAAATAATATATTTAGAACAACAAAGGATCGGGTCCTTCACCCCACGATGTCCGTGCCAAACATGATACCATTATATTAATCTCTTCTGCCTGTACGTGATTCATATCTGTCCATTCTCCCCATATCCGTGTGCCTATCTCAAAGCCTCTTAAAACATCATATCCCCCTCTCCCACCACCAGAGCATTTCAGATACCTATCACTCTCTCAATAAAATATATTTCAAAGAAATACTTTGAAGTGCTTCTAACAAAATACTTCTAACACATTTTGTTTTTGTTTTTGTTTTAGTTTAGAGATGCAGCATGGAAACAGGCCCATTGGCCCACCGAGCCTGCAGCGACCAGCGATCACCCATAAACAAGTTCTATCCTACACATGCAGGACAATTTACAGAAGCCAATTAACCTACAATACTGCAAGTCTTTGGAATGTGGTGGAAACCGGGGCACTCGCAGAAAACTCACGCAGCCATATGGAGAACGTACAAACTCTGTACTGACAGCACTTATAGTCAGGATCAAACCCAGGTCCCTGGCGCTGTATGGCAGTAACTCTACCACTGTGCCACCCATTTTGAAGAGAGTTAATTTGATAACTTGAAATAAATTCCCTGTTTAACTGGTATTTTTATCCCAGTATTATCACTTCACACTCTCGTACACCCACTGACTGACCTGACGCATTAAAATTGTCATTATTAATGGTGACCACAACACTATTCAACTTCCATAAAAATACATTTGGTTCACTAATGTGCTTCAGCTAGGATAATTGTCATCCTTATCTGATGCAACCTGGTGCCCATCCTGTCAGTCTCACCTACCTGATTCCCTCTGCCAATTACCCACACAACTATTCACCTGGATCTCTTTCTCCTTTTACCTATCTTTCCTATCCCATTCCCTATCTGATTGCATCTGCCTATCAACCCTCTCCTATCTGGTTTCACCTGTCACCTTCCAGCGTCCATCTTCCCTTTCTTCCTTACATCCTCCACCAAGTTCCAGCTGCTGAAAGTTTGCTGTCCTTATCTGTTCCCAGCTATCAGCCACCAGTCTCTGAATCCCCCCCTCCCACCACCTGCTCCATCTATCATTATTCCCCTCCTCACATCATTCCACCTTTCATCTACCAGCCCCTGTCATACTCCTCCCTCTTACCTCCTTACCTTCTCTTTACAGCTCCAGTCCTAATGCAAGGTTGTGACCCAAAATGTCAGCCATCCCTACGCTGCCTGACCTGCTGACTCCTTCCAGAAGTTTGTTTTACCTCAGATTCCACCGTGTGCAACATTCATCAGTTTCAAGCAGCTTAAAACTGGCCATCCACGAGGTACTCTGGGCATTTGCTTGCAGAAGAGGTGAACGGTCCCTAATCTTTAACCTTGCTGCTCAGCATTTCCCTCATTTTCCCATAACCATCAAGTCATGGGATCAACACTGGGTTCAATGAGGGACATGGCAGGCAAATGTAATATACTGAAGGTGATACTGCCTTTTCCAAGGATTGTTGGTGCTGCACTCACCCAAGTTAGTGGAGAGTATTCCTTTATCCTGCTGATTCAGGTACATATAATGTACTTACCCAGACCACATTTGGAATATTTTGAGAAGTTTTGAGCACCATATCTGTGGAAGGATGTGCTGGAGGTGGAAAGGGTCGAGAGGAGGTTTACGAGAATGATCCCAGGAATTATTGGGTTAACAAATGATGAGCGTTTGACAGCACTGGACCTGTACTCGCTGGAATTTAGAAGGATGAGAGGACACTTCTTTGAAACTTACTGAATAGTGAAAGGCTTGGATAGAGCGGATGTGGAGAGTATGTTTCCACTAGTGGGAGAGTCTCAGACCAAAGGCCGTAGCCTCTGAATAAAAGGACGTACCTTTAGAAAGGAGATGAGGAGGAATTTCTTTAGTCAGAGGGTGATGAATGTGGAATTCATTGCCACAGACGGGCATGGAGGCCAAGTCATTGGATATTTTTAAGGTAGAAATTGACAGATTCCTGATTAGTAAAGGTTTCAGGGGATATAGGGAGAAGGCAGGAGAAGGCAGGAGATGGGGTTGAGAGGAAAAGATAGTTCAGCCATGATTGACTAGTGGAATTGACTTGATGGGCCAAATGGCCTGATTCGACAACTAGAACTTATGAACTTGTTCCTTCTGTGAAGTTGTACTAGTTATGAAGTTCCTGTCTCACCCTTCCCTCTCACTTCTTTACACTGAGATGCTAGCTTAGCAAAGATGTAATTTTGAAATGTATGCAAGCAAAGCAGCAAAAATGGCAAACAATAGGCAAAGCAAAGCAATCTCACAATGGCTCAGTGTAAACTCTACAGTGTTATCATTTACCATCATTAAGTCCCCACCATCTATCTCTTCAGGGTCACCAATGATCAGAAACTCAATTGGAGCAGCCACGTAAATAGCATGAATAGTTTAGCAGGTCAGAGACTGGAACCCCTGCGCAAGTGACTCATCCCTGACACTTTCCATTATCTACAGGTCACAAGTCAGGAATCTAATGGAATACTATCCAATATCCTGAGTGAGTGTTGTACCAACAACACTCAGAAAGCTCAGTGTCAGCCAGAACAAAGCAGCCCACTTTATTTGAACCACATTGCCCATTCATTTCCTCCATCATCTGTGTTGAGCTATTAAACCGCGGACCATTTACAAAATCCATGAAGATACTATCCCAAGTTACTCCAACTGCGCCGTCCAAAATCACATTGTCTACCACCAAGAAAGACAAGGGTTTCAAGCATTGTTCCCCTCCAAACCACATCACCTTGACTCAGATACATGCTCATTGTTACTAGGTCTAAATTCTGAAAGCCTTCACCGTGCAATACTGTGGGACTACCTTCACCAGGACTGTCATAGTTCAGGAAGACAACCCAGAAACAGCTCCTGAAATGCAATTAGAGATGACAAATTACGCTCGTGTCGCAGTGACACCTGGATCTCCAAGGGAGAGTCAATAACGTCAAGAATGTTTTATTGTCATATGTGCTGAAGTGGAACAATGAAATTCATACTTGCACGGCAGATATGTAAGCATAGTATTCAGTACATACCATAATAAACAACAAAAATAAGTCCAATGTGTAAAAACAAAAAACAATGCCCCCCAATTCCCTAATGAAATCAAGACAGTCTATCGTTCGAGTTTAGTTGTAGTTTCTAGTGTCCAATAGTGAATAGGATGTTGGGAAGAAGCTGCTCATGAACCAAGCACAAATAAATAAAATGAAAGCTTAAATTTTCCACGTTGCCGTGAATCTCAAGCTAGCAGTGCAAATTAAATCACTGACCATAAAAATTGGTCTACATGTGATGCAGTTTATTTTTTTCCTATTTACATTAATATTTTCATATTCAAAAGGCCACGCTATATGGGCCACCACAGATTATTTTCATTATATTGACCATCGATGATCCAATTATTAAAGTAATAATATCTGAAATTAATTTCAATGAGGATGACTTTAACTATACATGTTGATGAAAATGTAATGATATTATGTTGCACCACATTTTATTTTTATTTTCATTGATTTTAATCAATTTACAATTTTAGACAGATAGGACATGGAATTCCTGAGTCCTAACCAATTGCTTTTGGGAAATAGTTAAAATTGGAAGTCCTGTCACAACCTAAATTAGAAATAACAAAGCCCTAATTCCCACAGGTAATCAACATGGTGTTTTAGACAATAGACAATAGGTGCAGGAATAGGCCATTCGGCCCTTTGAGCCAGCACCGCCTTTCAATGTGATCATGGCTGATCATCCCCAATCAGTACCCCGTTCCTGCCTTCTCCCCACATCCCCTGACTCCGCTATCTTTAAGAGCCCTATCTAGCTCTCTCTTGAAAGTATCCAGAGAAACGGCCTCCACCGCCCTCTGAGGCAGAGATTTCCACAGACTCATAACTCTCTGTGAGAAAAAGTGTTTCCGCGTATCCGTTCTAAATGGCTTACTCTTTATTCTTAAAATGTGGCCCCTGGTTCTGGACTACCCCCAACATCGGGAACATGCTTCCTGCCTCTAGCATGTCCAAACCCTTAAAAATCTTATATGTTTCAATAAGATCACCTCTCATCCTTCTAAACTCCAGAGTGTACAAGCCCAGTCGCTCCATTCTCTCTGCATATGACAGTCCCGCCATCCCGGGAATTAACCTTATAAACCGCTGCACTCCCTCAATAGCAAAAATGTCCTTCCTCAAATTAGGGGATCAAAACTGCACACAATACTCCAGGTGTGGTCTCACTAGGGCCCCATACAACTGCAGAAGGACCTCTTTGTTCATATATTCAACTCCTCTTGTTATGAAGGCCAACAAGCCATTTGATTTCTTCATTGCCTGCTGTACCTGCATGCTTACTTTCATTGTTTAAGAAGGAACTGCAGATGCTGGAAAATCGAAGGTGCACAAAAAATCTGGAGAAACTCAGCGGGTGCAGCAGCATCTATGGACCGAAGGAAATAGGCAACGTTTCGGGCCGAAACCCTTCTTCAGGAGCGAAGAAGCCAGAAGAAGGGTTTCGGCCCGAAACGTTGCCTATTTCCTTCGCTCCATAGATGCTGCTGCACCCGCTGAGTTTCTCCAGCTTTTTTGTGTACCTTTGCTTACTTTCATTGACTGATGAACAAGGACCCCCCAGATCCCATTGTACTTCCCATTTTCCCAACTTGACACCATTTAGATAGTAATCTGCCTTCCTGTTTTTGCTACCAAAGTGGATAACCTCACATTTATCCACATTAAACAGCATCTGCCATGCACCTACCCACACACCCAACCTGTCCAAGTCACCCTGCATTCTCATAGCATCCTCCTCACAGTTCACACTCCATCCCAGCTTTGTGTCATCTGCAAATTTGCTAATGTTACTTTGAATGCCTTCATCTAAATCATTGATGTATATTGTAAATAGCTGCGGTCCCAGCACCGAGCCTTGTGGTGCCCCACTAGTCACTGCCTGCCATTCTGAAAGGGACCCACTAATCCCTACTCTTTGTTTCCTGTTTGCCAACCAATTTCTTATCCATGTCAGCACTCTACCCCCAATACCATGTGCCCTAATTTTTCCCACTAATCTCCTATGTGGGACCTTATCAAATGCTCTCTAAAAGTCCAGGTACACCATATTCAGGGGCTCTTCCTTGTCCATTTTCCCAGTTACATCCTCAAAAAATTCCAGAAGAATAGTCAAGCATGATTTCCTCTTCGTAAATCCATACTGACTCGGACCAATCCTGTTACAGCTATCCAAATGTGCTGCTATTTCATCTTCTATAATTGACCCCAGCATCTTCGCCACCACCGATGTCAGGCTACCTGGTCAATAATTTTGTACAATTTGCCTAATTGTCGCATTAACATTGCAAGAAGCTGGAAAATAGTGTATAATGTGAAGCAAGTAGGTCTCAAAGAATAAGAACGGGGCTTGTTGCTGGTTAATTCACAACCATTTTTAATAGGTAGAAGAAAATCCTGTTTAAAATTAGTATCAGTATACAAGACACAATGTTGCTATAACACATCCTTACTGCAATCCACTTTCTAATTGGATAGCACAAAAGTGCAGGGAAGGCCATTTCTATTTGCAATGGCAGAGGTCAATTACTATGGGAAAATGTCAATGAAAAGAACAGTTTGAATTACAAATTTCCCATACATTCTGGATAGATTTTTGCCCTTCACGAGTTAACTTACTGGTCTTGGTTGTGCACAGAGCATATTGATTATATACTACTATTCTGTTTCTTGTGGTTTGATGGCCAAGGCAGAGGGTTTTGACCTAAACTTTCAGGTTGATCTTGCTTTGAAACGGTTATTTAAATTTCCCACTTGCAGTTATATCTACTTGCCATCATGAAATATTTAAGTTTAATCACTATTAAATGTTATTTGTTCCTAGCATTGTATTGTGCTCTTTGAGAATATCAACTGGGTATTTATGGGCATTTCTGGAATGTACCAAGAGTTGTATCACTTTTCACCTTTCAAGTCTAATTGAGGAAAAGTTGTGAAAAGAAAATATATTAATTTAAGACGTATGAAATTCTCTTGAGCATTCACTCCTAATCAGTTCCAACTGTTTTTTTTACAGTTTGAGTAACATGACCACAGAACTTCTTGTTAATACAGAAGCCTTAACATTCTCCACGAGTCTATTTTTATTTATAGCAGCATTTTCTTGATGTATGCATTGAGGCTGACGTTGAGATTATATTTTTAAGTTGGGATGAAGGGCCCTGCTTCAATACTGTATCTCTGAATTAACCCAAATCTCTAAACCAAATTCTCTAAACTAATAGGAATAAAAGTGTTCACAACACTGTACTGTTCTTCCCATGATATACATACAGTACATTCAGAAAGTATTCAGTCCCTTCACTTTTTCCACATTTTGTTACGTTACAGCCTTATTTTAAAATTAATTAAATTATTTTTTTATCATCAATCTACACACAATACCCCAGAATGAAGAAGCAAAAACAGGCATTTAGAAATTTTTGCAAGGTAATTAAAAATGAATAACTGAGAAATCGGGGGAGAAGGGTCTTGGTAAGGGAAGAGATGGTCAAACAAGATTAAAGTATACAAAGTCTGAAGAAGGGATTTCGGCCCTAAATGTGGCCTATTTCCTTCGCTCCATAGATGCTGCTGCACCCGCTGAGTTTCTCCAGCACTTTTGTGTACCTTAAATTATACAAATATGGGTTAAGACGAACAAGAAATTGTGATAGCTGGGATATGCGTTTTCTGCTTCAAGATATTATTAAGCAAAAAAGGGCACATAAAAATGCGAGTGGTGAGGAGATCAATAAACTAGTATATGTAAACCATCATGGAAGTGCCACAAATGCAGTATAGATAAAAACCTCCAGGCTCAAAAGATCACCACTACCAATGCGGGAAATGCATTTAAAATATTTAGCCAGGATTCACAGTTGAACCCAAAATAAAGCTTGAGCCTACCTGGAGAACCTCTGACATATCTCCCCTGTTTTGTTTTATTCCAGCTGCAGTGTCCACTCTTGCTTATAGTCTCCTATATCTTTCGTACAGCAAGCAATTAATAATAAAGTAAATCAATGAGGAACTTTGTTAAAAAAAACAGTAGAAAGATTACTATACAAATACTTTTTTCAAAGATATCACCAGACCTCGTGACCTGTCTGCCTTTGTTTCCATTAGTTTTTCCATTACCTTGCCCCTTGTTAGAGTGACCGTTACAATTCCTTGCACACTAATTGAAAGTAATTATTTGGATGTCATTCAGATCTTTGCATTGTCCTCCTTGAGAAGACTGAATGCAAAGTGCTGGTTTACCTTATCTGGCATTTCCCCATTTCTAATATCAATTACCCAAACTTACATTCAAGGAGTCTCACATGTATCCTGGCTGATAAAAAGGAAGCCCTCGTCCTACAAAAGTCCTACTTGTCTCATGATCAATTTTCTCCATTCTTCTTATTTTTTTACGCTTGCAACATTCTTGCAACATTATCAGTCTTCTGTTCTACAACTACTTTGTATGCTTCAGACTTTGATTTAAATTTTTTCCTGAACCTTCTTTGTTAACTATAGATGGTCCATTTGCCCATTGAAATCCTTCTTTCTACTTGAAATAAATTCCTGCTGAGCGCTATGAATGAAAACTTAAAATACCTGTCACAGCTCATTTCTGATCTATCCCTTAACTCATACATAGTCCCCTCCAAACAACTCCACCTTCATACTTTTGCAATTGCCCTTTTCTGATCAAACTGTTAATTTGTGCAAGGCTTGGGATAATAATCCTGAGATTCTCACTCATATGCTTCTACCTTTCCGTCCTAGTTTTACCTAAGTCAGTAGTGCCCATATGAACCACAACTGAATCCTTTTCCTCCCACTTCTCAGCAGAGATGTTCTTAACTCTGACATCTGGCAGGCAACGCAGCTTTCAGTACTCTCTGCCTTTGCTGCACATTGAAATATTTATACCAACCCATGGCTGCATAAAAACATTATCATCAATAGATAGAAAGACACAAAATGCTGGAGTAACTCAGCAGGTCAGGCAGCATCGGAGATGAATTGCTCCAGCATTTTGTGTCTTTCTTTGGTATAAGCAACTGCAGTTCCTTGTTATACCATCAACAGATAATTGGTATGCCCTTTAATCGTCATACAAACCCAGTGGTGCATCAACACATCAAAATCTTAGATAATCTACTGACTTGATTAACGACTATCTTATTAAATGAAGAACAAATTCTCGGGGCTAAATCATCTACTGTTTCAAGTCAAGTCAAGTTTATTTGTCACATACACATACAAGATGTGCAGTGAAATGAAAGTGTTTCAATTTGCGCCTTCTATTTAATCTTTTTCCCTGCTAAGCAATGACTGCTTGCTCCACACTTCAACACGGATCAAATATCATAAGAGTCAACGAGAAGTTTGGTGACCAAGGTCAACAGCTCATGCTTAAAGCTGTTTGCATTATCCCAAAACTAAGCGACACGATTTATGGGAAGTATGGTAGCACACACAAGCATAGTTTCCAGATGAGCTCTCACAAGTGGCTGGGACTGTTTAGTGTCAGTAACAAGGGACTGCTTAGGATTTAATTAATCGTATACTGAGGGTGTATCGTGTCTCACAAATAATTAAACCACAACAGTCCCAGCAGAGCAATTGAGAGTGTAACCTAAAACATACACAAAAGGCTGCTTTTAATCTTTACTGCTGCTGAAAAGAATTACTGTATATAATGAGATAGCTTCACATGGAACTCACTTTTAAGGGTTTACAAGATGGGACTTGCTGCTTTATGTTAATGTCCCAGCTTTTACCACGTGTGGCCAAATGCTACAGGCCCAGACACTATTGAAGGCAAATTCTAATTGTAACTTCAAATAGCAATGCTGTTGATTTTGATCTTGCTGTGATTACTTACGAGATTCCTCACTACTGATTCAGTGTAGCCATTTGCTTTGTCCAGGTCCAGGGTAGCTGAATTGTGTTTCTCAAAACCACTTTTCCAGAACAGAACAATGTCCTTAATTACGTGACATAACGGGGTTAAAAAATGATACATTAATTGTTGTAAGGAGACACTGCTCCATTATGGATTTTCTTTGGTAAGAGATCTTTCAAATTCATGCAAAGTTCATCACAGCAAAAGGAGTTGTCCTGCATTCTTCTTCCATCCATTAGAGTTCTTAACAGATGTGCTATCCATCCAATATCTGAGGTTGAGGTGTATAAAATGTGTTAATATGTTATTCGAGTTAAATGCCAACACAAAAATATTTCTTTTTTTGTAGCTCTTCTGCACTATGCACTATCTTGAAGCCTTCAGTAGCTTTGCTTAAAGCATCTATACAGAACTAAAACTGATCTTTTGCTCTTCCGGTTTGCACATTTTTCCTATTTGTGCAAAAACGGTGCATGATAGCACTACGATTTTTCGCCAGCTCACTCACCATTCTCCTGTGCTGCGAGTGCAACACGTTTTCCTCTGATCGGTGGCATATTGTAAAAGTTAGTGATATTTAAAAATCTTAAAAAAAACTGCGCATGCGCAGATTGGTCTCCTCTCTTGTCAGGAGATTGGTCTCCTCTCCTGTCTGTCACCCGGGATCTTGACGCGTAGGCAGGGACGGCAACGCCACTTTCGGCGCACCATCGCCACCTGATTGACTGGCTCCTCTGTCACAATAAAGCTGAAGGAGCGGAACGAGCAGTGCGGAGAGGCCCAGAGCCTGGCTAACTGCAAGGCCCACTGCTGAGGGAGTCAGGTGCTAGTGGGTCCGGGACCGGGCGCTGGTGAGGCCATGCGCTGGTGGGGCTGGAGCCAGGCGCTAGTGGGGCCGGGGCCCGGTGCTGGTGGTGCCGGGTGCTGGTGGGGACGGGCGCACCACCTCTTTGGTTCCCCTCCCTGGCTCCTGCCATCCCCCCCCTCCCCCCCGTATGACAGCCCCCTCTCCCCCATAGCTCTTCCCCATCTTTTCTCCGAGCTCTCTCCCACACACCCCTTTCCTTAAATCTTAAGTTTCCTTCAAAATCATATCTTGGATATCTCCTTTCAAAACAAAGTGCTTTTTCTCCAGATATCATATCTACTATCTATCTATTTATCTATATCATATCATATCTTATCTTATTGATAAAAATACATCAATGGATGCTCCTAAACACATCATCAGTCGTCACAGGAGAGGGCTTGATCCCAAACGCAATACTCCATTGCTCCAGGGACAGGGACAGGGAGAGGGCACACTGTGAGAGGGGAGCTTGCTGCCTTTTAGAGCTGGGGAGTCGAGGGGGGGTGACTCCCAGTTCTTTTATTACCCCCCCCCCCCCCCCCCGCTGTGGCCCCGCCCACTCACCTTGGTGGCCCCGCCTCCTCACCGTGGGCCCACCCGCTTGCAGTCCCTCTCCCTGTCTCAAAAAGATGCCGCAACTTGGATACCCCAGCTCTAAAAGGCAGCAATCTCCTCTCTTACTGTATTTTTATCAATTAAACTGTGGACCCTGGTTCTGGAACCCCAACATCGGAAACATATTTCCTGCCTCCAGCATATCCAATCCCTTAATAATCTTATATGTTTGAATAAGATCCCCTCTCATTCTTCTACATTCCAGTGTAAACAAGCCCAGTCACTCCGTAATTTCAACATTTGGCAGTCCCGCCATCCCGGGAATTAACCTCGTGAACTTACGCTACACTCCCTCAATAGCAAACGAGTCCTTCCTCGAATTTGGAGATCAAAACTGCACACAATACTCCAGATGTAGTCTCACTACGGCCCTGTACAACTGCAGAAGGACCTCTCTGCTCCTATTCTCAACGCCTCTTGTTATGAAGGTCAACATGCCTTTCTTCACTACCTGCTGTAACTGCATACTTACTTTCAGTGACTCATGAACAAGGACACCAAGATCTCGTTGTACTTCCTCTTTTCATAACTTGACACCAACCATTCAGATAATAATCTGCTTTCCCGTTCTTGCCACCGAAGTGGATAACCTCACATTTATCCACATTAAACTGCATCTTCCCACTCACCCAACCTGTCCAAGTCAACCTGCAACCTCATAGCATCCTCTTCACAGTTCACACTGCCACCCAGCTTGTGTCATCTGCAAATTTGCTAATGTTACTTTTAATCCCTTCATTTAAATCATGAATGTATATTGTAAATAGCTGCAGTCACAGCACCAAGCCTTGCGGTACCCCACTAGTCACTGCCTGCCATTCTGAAAGTGGCCCGTTAATCCCAACTCTTTGTTTCCTGTCTGCCAAACAATTTTCTATCAATGTTAGTACCCTACCCCCAATACCCTGTGCTCTAATTTTGCCCACTAATCTCCTATGTGGGACCTTATGAAAGGCTTTCTGAAATGCCAGGTACAGTACATCCACTGACTCTCCCTTGTCCATTTTCCAAGTTACATCCTCAAAGATATCCAGAAGATTAGTCAAGCATGATTTCCCTTTCGTAAATCCATGCTGACTCAGACCGATGCTGTTACAGCTATCCAAATGTGCCACTATTTTAATCTTTTATAATTGACTCCAGCATCTTCCTCACCACCGATATCAGGCTAACTGGTCTATAATTCCATGTTTTCTATCTCTCTCCTTTCTTAAAAAGTGGGATAACATTAGCTGCCCTCCAATCCACAGGAACTGACCCTTATTCTATAGAACATGGGAAAATGATCACCAATGCATTCACGATTTCTGCAGCCACTTCCTTAAGTACCCTGGTATGCGGACCATCAGGCCCTGGGGATTTATCAGCCTTCCGTCCCATCAGTCTATCCAACACCATTTCCTTCCTAAAGTGAATTTCCTTCAGTTCCTCCGTCACCCTAGGTCCTCTGGCCACTAGTACATCTGGGAGATTGTTTGTGTCTTCCATAGTGAAGACAGATCCAAAGTATCTGTTCATCTGCCAATTCCTTGTTTCCCATAATAAATTCACATGTTTCTGTCTTCAAGGGTCCAACTTTAGTCTTACCATCCCCCTCCACCCACAATCCCCCCTCCCCCGCCCACAGCCCTCCCCCCCCCCCGCCACCCACAACCCCCCATGCCCACAACCCCCTCACCCCACAACCCCTTGCCCACACATCCCCCTCTCTGAACAACCCTCCCCACCCACATACCCATCCATCCCCACACCCTCCGACCCACATCCCCGCCCACACGCCCCCTTCCCCCCCACAACCCACCCACCCACCCCCATCCCCCCACAATCCCCACGCACCCACATCCCTGTCCAGAACCCCCCTCCTCCCACAATCCCCATACACACCCCCCTGCCCACATACACCCCCTCTCATACACACCCCCCACCCATACACCCCCTCCACAAACAATCCCCCCGCCCACACACTCCCCCCTCCCTCCCTCACCCCTCACCTCATCCACACAGACCCCCTCCTCCTCCACCCCCTCCACCCCTCCCACATCCCTCCCGGCCACATACACACCTCCACTCCCATGCCATTTGCTCCTCTCCCCACACCACCCTCTCCCCCCTCCTACACCTCCCAGCCCACACACACCCCCACCCCTCTTTCCTCCCACCCCACACCCCGCCACACACCCTACTTGCCCCCCTCCCCTCCTCCGCTCCCACACATGAAGAGGAGGGGGAGGGAGTGCAGGGAGATGGGGAGATGGGGAAATGAGTCATGCCTGCGCAGTTAGGGGCTATGGGTGAGTGGTTGAATATTTCATTGGGAGAATGGCCTGCATTGGGGGAATGGGTGAGTAGTGGAATATTGCTTTGGGGAACAGGTTACATTGGTGGACCAGGCCTCCCATGGGGGCTATGGGTGAGTGGTTGAATATTGCCTTGGGGAAATGGGTTGCATTGGGGGACGAGGTCTCCCGTGTGACAGGGACCCAACACGTCCTCTTGGTCTAGTATATTACTAAAAGTCTCATCTTGTCTGTGAGCGTGTTTGCCAGCTTTTCGTTATCTGAACAACACCAAAATGGTACATGATAGTGCTAAATTTATTTGCACCGCCTTACTCACCAATGTCCTGTAGTGGTTAGTGTCAAGTTTCGTTCTGATTGATGTTATATTTCACAAGCTTTTCTAATTTCTTTCTTAAGATTCTTTTTACATTCTTTATACTCCTCAAGCACCTCATTTACTCCATGCTGCCTATAATTATTGTAGATCTCTCTCTTTTTCCAAACCAACTGTCCAATTTCCCTTGCAAACAATGGCTCTTTCCAATGTTTTCTATTTCCTTTCAACTGAACAGAGGCATAAAGATTCTGTACTCTTAAAATTTCACCTTTAAATGTCCTCCATTTCTCTTCCACATCTTTCCCATAAAACAAACTGTCCCAATTTACTCATTTTAAATCCTTTCACATCTCCTCAAAGTTAGCCTTTCTCCAATCAAAAATCTCAACCCTAGGTCCAGTTCTGACCCTCTCCATAATTATATTGAAAATAATGGTATTGTGATCACTGGTCCCGAACTGTTCCCCAACGCATACCTCTGCAACCTGACCATACTGCCACTACTGCTTACCTTTTATCCACCTTGCTTGTCACATCATCAAAGAATTTTAATATATTTGATAAGCATTATTTTATTTTCCAAAACTATGTGGGATCAGTTGAATTGCATTATGTATTTATACACGTCCTGCTTATATTTCCCTAGTAATGGACTAAAAAAAATAAACAGATGTTCGGCTAACTGGCCTACGGTTACTTGTCTTCAGTCCCTCAGAACAGGGGGGCATTTGCTTTACAATTTTCCAATCTGTTGGAACCATTCCAGAATTTGAGAAAATATGGAAATTCACAACTAATGCACACACAATCGCTGCAGCCATTATTTTAACATCCTGCAATGCAAATAAGAAGACCAATAGGACCTTTCAGCCTTAACTTACATAGTCATTTTTATTGAGTAAAAATTATTTTATATTCCCCCTTCAATTCTCTCAATATTCACTTTCGTTATTCTCTTCCATTTTATGTATTAATATTTCTGCCTAGTTTTACTTTTTTTTTTGCTTTTTTTTTGTCCCCTCTTCATTTTGGAAGTACTTGACCTTCAATGGACTGTGTTTTCTTATACTTCTTTCCACCATGCAATGCACCATTCCTCAGCTGGGTGGAAAGACAATGCGCACCCAGCCCATTGCTAATGTTGAGCGTGCCACTCATTTAGAAGTGCACTGGGATATTCCTAGCACGCAATATTTCTTGTCACCTCATACAAAGTGATTAACTTCTGCCCTTCAATTGCCCCTCGAGGCCCAATCAAATGTGCAGTAATGCTGCTTCAAATTGATAAAAATATTTATCAATTGCAAAAAGAGGCTTGGATCAAGGACCAAGTCAAAGTCACTTTATTCCATTCCGAGTACACTCAGGGTATAGTTTAATTTCACCACAAAATAAGCACTTTGGTTTGGGCTAAATGGTAACTGTCTAGTGCACCCATTATATATTTTTAGCTATGACTAAACGGCCTATCAGAGTAGAAATTAACAAATATCAGAGGTATATACACTGATCTTCAATTTCTATTTTGCATCAGTCCTTCATCTTCAAGAAAGTCAGAAATATTTCTTCTTTCCCAGACATTACCTGACACAGAGGAAACAACAATGTTTCCCTGGGAACAGCAGGAATCAGTATAGAAATGCAGCCAGCAACTATTCCACATAAGTGCTCCAGGCTGCAGGTGCTGCTCCAAGAATTTCTGGCAGACGTAGAATTCCAGATTTATTTATTATTTATTTTTTCTGCAGTATTTGAGTACATCATGTTATTTTTGGAAATATAGCACTTTCCAAGTCTAGCAGAATCATGGTCTCCCAGGTCACATACAGCAATAATTTATATTAATTGAACTATCCATTTGCAAAATAATATCTTGGTGCAGTTTAGAGAAGGGAGGGGAGGAGTGGTGGCATGGGTGGGGGAGAGAGGGAGACAGAGGGACAGACATTCAATAAGAAATCAAATAAATTGGTGAGAGTTCAGTCAAAGTGCTAAATGTTTGGAGAGTTTGGGAAATAGAGGGAGAGATGCAACATGGAGCAATTTTTCAAAAGATCCTAAGAGGTTATGATGTTGAACAGATTAATTCTCTGATCAGATCGGATGATTAGCAGGTGTTGGGTGTTGGTTTTAGCTGGAAAAGATTGTTTTGAAAAGACGAGATGAGAAGGTGTAATTATTATTATCTTAAAAGTTAAATTGCATTGTAAATGGATTAAAAAAAACCCATTATTCATGAATATTATTCAATATTAAATAATGGCGATTGGACAAGGAGCATTTTCGCATAAAATGGCATAAAAACTTAGGACATTTGGAAAATTATTACACGGTAGATGATGAATGCTTTGAATTGTCTTCTGATTTGTGTATTAGTGGCCAAGATATTAGAATTAATCAAAAGGTGTTTTGCTGGCTGAAATGTTAGATTTTATAGAAAGAGGAATTATTGCCTCCTGACCTACCTCCTGCAAGCCACATTCATTTTTGCAATCTTTATATTCACTTGCCACAAGGAGCCCTTTGAGCTGAGCCATTGTCATTACGCACATTCTATAGAAAGGAATAAAGTTGCAGAAACATGTGGCTTATTGAAGGTGAAAATCAGTAAAGAGAACTTTGTTGGGAAAACTTGCATGCAGTGAAGTCAACAGTAAGAATATTTAAATCAAAGCGGTGGAAATTTCACAGCTGATAGAGGACAAAGTGAAACTTCCTCTCATGTAATATAAAGAGTACTAAATTACATCAAAAGTCAAAGTCAAAGTCAAAGTGACCTTTATTGTCATTCAGACCTTGCGGTCTGAACGAAATTTTGTTGCCTTGCAGTCCTACATATAGTAAAAATGACAAAACCACACAATAAACACAAATTAATATCCACCACAGTGCGTTCACCAGGCACCTCCTCACTGTGTAGGAAGGCAAAAGTCTTAAGTCTTTATCTCATCCCTTCTTATTCTCCCTCTGCGCCGAGGCGATCCAGGCTTCAGATGTTGTGACCCCGCCGGGCGATGGTAAGTAATGTCAGGTAGTCGAAGCTGCCAAAGCTGCCGCCCTCCAGTCCAGCGGACAAGCATTGGATCTGAATGAACTTGATTGCATTGATATTTTTTGGATAAGCTATGCAAAAAATTATTTGCCAGCGATTGTTCATGAAACCATGTATCATAAATGTATTTAAACTACATTCCTCATCATTGCCTGTCACTGTGGCAACTTTGTAATATAATATTTATTTTCATTGCCTGACACTATGGTTACACTATGGTGAAATCTAATCATTTGTAATCTGATGTAGTTCAATAATTTAGCTTAACATAGGTTAACTAGGTTCAGCTCCAATTCAATAATTAAGTTTGCTGATGACACTGTGGTGGTGGGCCTGATCTCAGACAACGATGAGAAGGCCTACCGGGAGGAGGTGGCTGATCTAGCACTCTGGTGCCAGGATAACAGCCTCCTCTTGAACATTAAAAAAACGAAGGAGCTGATCATGGACTTTAGGAGGGCACATCATCCGAGGACGTACACTCCATTGAGGATAAATGGGGATCCTGTGGATAGGGTGAACTGTTTTAAATATCTGGGAGTCCACATCTCCGAGAATATGACATGGGCATCACACGCCTCAGCACTCGTGAGTAAGGCAAGGCAGCGCCTTTACCACCACAGGCAATTGAGGAAATTCAGAGTGTCTCCGGGGATCCTCCAGTGCTTCTACGCAGCGGCGGTGGAAAGCATCTTGTCCGGGAACATTACCATCTGGTTTGGGAATTGCTCTGCCAAGGACAAGAAGCCTCTGCAGAGAGTAGTGCGTTCGGCCGAACGCACTATGGGAACTTCACTCGCCCCCCTGCAGGAACTATACAACAGGAGGTGCAACTCCAGAGCAAATAAAATCATGGGAGACCCCTTCCACCCCTGCAACGGACTGTTCCAGCTGCTACGGTCAGGCAAACGCCTCCGTTGCCATGCAGTGAGAACGGAGAGGTTGAGAAGGAGTTTCTTCCCAGAAGCAATTCGGACTGTAAATGCCTATCTCACCAGGGACTAACTCTACTGAACGTTTTTCCTTCTATTATTTATTATGTAAAAGAATATGTGTGTTATGATTGTGTTTATAATTTGTTTGGTTGTTTTGTTGTTTGTCTTTTGCACAAAAGTCCGCGAGCATTGCCACTTTCATTTCACTGCACATCCCGTATGTGTATGTGACAAATAAACTTGACTTGTCTTGAAACATCTGTAGTTGAAAAGGTACCAGAGAGTATTCTGTGAGAAAGGTCATACAGACATTTGGATGGGCAAGGGCTGATTAGGGATAGCCTGCATGGTTTTGGACAAGGGAGGTAGTTTCTCACAAATCTGATTGAGTTTTTTGAAGACGTAACCAAAAAGGTCGATGTGGGCAGAGCTGTAGATGTTGTGTACATGGATTTCAGTGAGGCATTCGACATAGTTCTGCATGGTAGGCTGCTCTGGAAGGTTAGATTGCGGATCCAAGGGGAGATAGCTGAATGGATAGCAAATTGGCTCCATGGAAGGAAGCAGAGGGTGATGGTGGAAGCTTGCTTCACTGACTGGAGGCCTGTGTGCCTCAGGGTTCGGTGCTGGGCCCATTATTGTTTGTCATCTACATCAATGATTTGGATAAGAACAGTCAGGTCAAGATTGATGATACAAAAGTGAGTAGTTTTGCAGATGGTGAAAGATTGTGAAAGATTGCACCAGGATCTGGATCGATTGGCCAGGTGGGCGGAGGAATAGTTGATGTAATTTAATACAGAGAAGTGTGCGGTGTTGCATTTTGGGATGTCAAACTAGGGCAAGACCTCTACAGTAAATTGTAGGTCTCTGGGTTGTGTTGTAGCGCAGAGGGATCTAGGAGTATAGGTGCATGGTTCCTTGAAGGTCGAGTCGCAGGTAGATAAGGTGGTCAAAAAGGCTTTTGGCACTTTGGCCTTCATCAGATATTGTCAAGCATGAAAGGGTTCAGAAAAGATTTATGAGGATGTTGCCAGGACTAGTGTGTGTGACCAGTAGGGAGAGGTTGAGTTGGCTGGGTCTCTATTCCATGGAGTGCAGGAGGATGAGGAGGGGTCTTATAGAGGTGTACAAAATCATGAGAGGAATAGATTGGGTTGATGCACAGAGTCTCTTGCCCAACGGCACTTCACTCCGCCCTCTCCCACCTCGACAACAGAGACACTTAGGTAAGAATGCTGTTCATCGATTACAGCTCAGCATTCAACACCATTATTCCATCAAAACTGATCACCAAACTCGGTAACCTGGGCATCGACCCCTCCCTCTGCAACTGGATACTGGACTTTCTAACCAACAGACCCCAGTCTGTTAGGTTAGACAAGCATACCTCTTCAACCCTCACCCTGAACACCGGCGTTCCACAGGGCTGTGTGCTGAGCCCCCTCCTCTACTCCCTCCTCACCTATGACTGCACACCTGTACATGGTACTAACACCATCATCAAGTATGCAGATGATACAACGGTGATTGACCTCATCAGCAACAACGATGAGGTGGCCTTCAGGGAGGAGGTCCAGCACTTAGCAGCATGGTGCGCTGACAACAACCTGGCCCTTAACTCCAAGAAGACCAAGGAGCTCATTGTAGACTTCAGGAAGTCCAGAGGCAGCACGCACACCCCCATCCACATTAACGGGACGGAGGTGGAACGTGTTTCTAGCTTCAGGTTCCTGGGAGTCAACATCTCCGATGACCTCTCTTGGACCCACAATACCTCAACTCTGATCAAGAAGGCTCACCAGCGTCTCTTCTTCCTGAGGAGACTGAAGAAGGTCCATCTGTCTCCTCAGATCCTGGTGAACTTCTACCACTGCACCATCGAGAGCATCCTTACCAACTGCATCACAGTATGGTATGGCAACTGCTCTGTCTCTGAACGGAAGGAATTGCAGAGGCTGGTGAAAATTGCCCAACGCATCACCGGTGCCTCGCTCCCCTCCATTGAGTCTGTCCAAAGCAAGCGTTGTCTGCGGAGGGCGCTCAGCATCGCCAAGGACTGCTATCACCCAAACCATGGACTGTTTACCATCCTACCATCCGGGAGGTGCTATAGGTCTCTCCGTTGCCGAACCAGCAGGTCGAGGAACAGCTTCTTCCCGGCGGCTGTCACTCTACTCAACAACGTACCTCGGTGACTGCCAATCACCACCCCCCCCCGGACACTTATTATTATTTATTCAAATCATGTGCTATATCGCTCTTCCAGGGAGATGCTAAATGCATTTCGTTGGCTCTGTACTGTACACTGACAATGACAATTAAAATTGAATCTGAATCTGAATCTGAATCTGAATCACCACCCCCCCCGGACACTTATTATTATTTATTCAAATCATTTGCTATGTCACTCTTCCAGGGAGATGCTAAATGCATTTCGTTGTCTCTGTACTGTACACTGACAATGACAATTAAAATTGAATCTGAATCTGAATCTGAGAGTAGAGGAATCGAAGACAAGAGGACATACTGTAGGTTCAAGGTGAAGGGGAAAAGATTTAATAGGAATCTGAGGGGTAACTTTTTCACACTAAGGGTGGTGGGTGTATGAAACAAGCTGCCAGGATGTAGGATATAGTTGAGGCTGGGACTATCCCATCGTTTAAGAGACAGTTGGACAGGAACATGGATAGCACAGGTTTGGAGGGATATGGACCGAGCACAGGCAAGTGGGACTAGTGCAGCTGGGACATTGTTGGCTGGTGTGGGTATGTTGGGCCGAAGGGCCAGTTTCCACAATGTAACACTCTATGTCTCTATGACTCTATATCATGGCCGTCCGATGGGGAGGTGTGATTGGTGCGATTGGTGCGGCCACACACCTTTTTTTTCCAGATCGGTTTCCTCACACACCCCAAAGACGCACAGGTATGTAAGTTAATTTGCTTGGTAAATGTAAAAATTGGCCCTAGTGTGTGTAGGATGCGGGAATCGTTGGTCGGCACGGACCTGGTGGGCCGAAGGGCCTGTTTCTGTGCTGTATCTCTAAACGAAACTGAACTAAACTGTCCCGGTAGACCCAACGTCTCTGCTTGCTCCTACCTCATTTATCTAATCTACCTTGATTTCATCAGCTTCATCGTGTTCAGTCCCTTCCCACATACATCCGAGCCATCTCACACACTCTTCAACTCTTCAATAACTTTCAATTTCTAGGCCCCCATTGTATCATCTTTGCCATGGACGTAGCCAGTCTGAAGAATGGTCCCGATGCGAAACGTCGTCCATCCATGTTCTCCACAGATGTTGCCTGAACCACAGAGTTACTCCAGCACTGTGTCCTCTCCGGATTATAAATGTTCTTTACCACAACTTTCTAATTAGCCCCAAATGCGGAGAGGGAGTGAGAGATGGGCGGAGAGAGGGGGGGGGGGGGGGGGGGGGGTGAGGGGGGGAGGAGGAAGGGAAAGACGGGGGGGGGGGGGGGGAGGAGGGGGGAAGGGAAGGGGGGGAGGGAAGGTGAGAGGGGAGAGGGGAGGGGGGGGGGAGGGAGAGGAGGCGGGGGAGAGTGGGAAGGAAGAAGGAGGGGGGAAGAAGAGAGAGGAGGTGGAGAGAGGAAGTGACTGAGGGGGGGGGGGGGGAGAGCAGGCTGGGAGGGGAGGGGGGGGGGGTTTGGAGGGGGGGAGAGGAGGGGGGGGGGGAGAGGAGGGGGGGAGAGAGGGGGGGGAGAGGAGGGGGGAGGGAGGGGGGGGAGAGGAGGGGGGGAGAGGGGGGGGGGAGAGAGGAGGGGGGAGAGGAGGGGGAGAGGGGAAGGGGGAGAGAGGAGGGGGAGAGAGGAGGGGGGGAGAGGAGGGGGGGGGAGGGGAGGGAGGTGGAGGGAGGGGTGGGGGAGGGGGGGGGGGGGGGGGGGGGGAGAGGGGGGGGGGAGAGGAGGGGGGGAGGGGGGGGGGGGGGGGGGAGAGGGGGGGGGAGAGGAGGGGGGAGGGAGGGGAGGGAGGGGAGGAGGGGGGGGGGAGGGGGGGGGGGGGGAGAGGGGGGGGGGGGGAGAGGGAGGAGGGGGAGAGGAGGGGGGAGGAGGGGGGGGGGATAGGAGGGGGGGGAGAGAGAGGAGGGGGGGGACAGGGGGGGGGGGGGAGGTGGGTAGATGGAGGGGGGGGAGAGAGGAGGAGGGGGAGAGAGAGGAGGAGGGAGGGGGAGAGAGGAGGAGGGAGGGTGAGGGAGGAGGGGGGAGGGAGGGAGGGGAGGGGGGGGAGAGAGGAGGGGGGGGAGAGGAGGGGGGGGAGAGGAGGGGGGGAGAGAGGAGGGGGGGAGAGAGAGGGGGGGGAGAGAGAGGAGGGGGGGGGGGAAGAGGAGGGGGGGGAGAGAGGAAGGGGGAGAAGAGGGGGGAGAGAGGGGGGGGAGAGGAGGGGGGGGGGGGAGAGGAGGGGAGGGGAGAGAGGAGGGGGGGACAGGAGGGGGAGGAGAGAGGAGTCTTTTGAATAATCGTGGAGGAGGGAGAGCTGGGCAGCGACTGTCAACCAAAAGACTGTGAGTTTGGCAACTTCAATCCAGAGCCTGACTTGCTTGTCTTTTGAATAACGTGGGGGGGGGGGGGGGGGGGGGGAGGGGAAGGAGAGGGAGGGGGAGGGGTGGGGGGGCATCACTTGCAGCGCGAGCAAGAACAGCAGGCATGCAGATCCATTGTGACATAATCAGCGAAAGACAGGCGTTTATATTTCAACGTTTTATCAGCTTGTGAACATTTTCATTAATAACTCGAGAAATAAAGCACATAATTTTCAGATAAGGTGTTTTCGGACTCCACTGGATAAATCCCTCCCGGGATATGTAAAAATGTTACCGTTAGCACGTTGTTTTTTCGTGAAGATGTGATTAGACACACACCCACACACATCCACGTAAAGATGAGAGTTTTAGTATATAGATAGATATGGATTTTATTATATATTTTTATATGTTATTGAATCAAAATCAAGAATTATCAATTCACATTTCACAAATGGTTTCGCAATTCAGTAGTAATGAATTTCAGTATTCCACGGATATTTGAGATTGATGAGGTTGCATGCAAAATACTAATTTTCAAAAATCCAGTTTCTGTGTAGTACGTTCTATTGCATTTATGTAAGAAATACCGATTTCCCCAACAAAATACTGATTTTCAGTCATCAGAAGTGCTAGGTGAAACTTGGCAGCTCCGCAATTATTCACAATCACATTGTGTTTGAGAATTCAAAATGTGATATGTGATCTTGTTTATGAGTCATCATGGAACTAGAATTTGTTATAATCAAATCAACACATGAAACATTTTCTAAAAAAATATTTTCTTTACTGCAAAAGCTTACAGTATTTTATTTGCAGTTTTTGCATGCTCCTTTATAACATTTTACATAACATTTTACAACAGTACAACTTGATTATTAAAACAAGGACACGTCAATTCTTGATTTTATCCAAGTTTCACATCTTACACACTGGGGGCAATTTTCCAAGCCAATTAACCAACAAACCTGCACTTCTTTGGAATATGGGAATAAACTGGAAACCAGAACAGCCAAATAAGACCAGCCACTTGATATTTGTATGTGCTACAGTCCACCCCACAGTACAGTGGTCTCAAAGTACATTTTTTGCTTAGACTAAGAGGCATTAGAATCAATGAAAAAACTACAGTTGCTGGAATAATGTGAAATAAAAACAGAAAATGCTGAAAATACTCAACATGCAAAAGTGATTGATCTGCATTTGTGAAAAAAGAAACAGATTAGATTTCAGTTTGGAAACCCTTCAAATCTTCGAAGCATGTCCAATTGTTTGGTTGTTCGAGGGAAGTAGAGTTTGCTGTTCCCTTTTGGTTTCAACACTTCAATGCCAAACTGCTTCATGTTTATCGTATTGGCGATCAGTATGAGAACCTAGAATCTGATTGGGAGAAGCCTGAGATTAATCTTTTTGACAAACTCAGTTTAATAAAACCCCAAAATACCATAAGACAGTGAAAATATAGCCAGATTTGAATTTCCTGATTTGAAGTTCAAGGCAATATTCAACAGTACTTGGAGGAATACAAATAATATATTATATTTACGGTTCAAAATTTCTCTAACAAGAAATAAAAGATGGGTTTTACTGTATTTTAAAGTGTTTTCTTGGTTTGTTGAGGTGATATTTCCTCTTCTGGCACTCATTGACATTGTTAAGCAATCCTAGGGGTGGTATAGCACAGAGAAAAACAAACTGCAGTTCCTGTTTCTCTGCTCCAAATATGTGCCATGATTTCAGCCTTAGAACTGCACCCTCAATTTTATTTCCATTTCCAGGGCCAATTTAGTGCTAATTCACAGTTTGTTCTTCATCCGAACATGCATCACTCACAGTACTCTCACTAAATTAGTATGGAGCAGATTCAAACCCTGAATCCCAGACTGAAAGAACAGTGGATGTAATTTGTACACTGCCAGCTAGGATTCATCCAAACCCAAAATATGCAGCCTATTTCTTGTTTTCTTGTATGTATGATGGTGTAGAGTATTATTTCACGCTGCCACATGGTTCTTTGAAAAATGACACCTACTGACTCAAACCAAGCATTAACCCATTCACCACCAGTCTCTTCATCCAGGTGATCCTGTAATTCATTCAGTAGTAATGGAATTGGATTAAAATAAACCACTTTTGAGGGGTATGTTGTGAAGATGGGAAACGTCTTCCTGCCTTCCTGAGAATTAACCCTCAGAAAGCAACAGGCTCAGATAGAGTCTGGTTTGTTTCACAGGGTGGCACAGTGGTGCAGCCGTTAGAGCTACTTTCTCACTGTGTCAGAGACTCGGGTTCGATCCTGACCTCGGTTACTGTCTGTGTGGAGTTTGTACGTTCACCCTGTCTGTGACCGCATGTGTTTCCTCCAGGTGTTCTGGTTTCCTCCAACATCCCAAAGGCATGCAGTTTTGTAGGTTGATTGTCCTACGTAAAGTGCCCCCTTGTGTGGATGTGAACATAGAATAAGTGTGAACAGGTGAACTATGCCCCTGTCCCACTTAGGAAATCTGAAAGGAAACCACTGGAGACTTTGCGTCCCACCCAAGGTTTCCATGCGGTTCCCGGAGGTTGCAGGTGGTTGCCGGAGGTTGCAGGAAGTGGAAGCAGGTAGGGAGACTGACAAAAACCTCCAGAAACCTCCGGGAACCGCACGGAAACCTTGGGTGGGGCGCAAAGTCTCCAGAGGTTTCCGTTCAGGTTTCCTAAGTGGGACAGGGGCATAATGGTCAATATAGACTTGGTGGGCCAAAGGGCCAATTTCAATGCTGTATCTCTAAACTAAGCTAAACTGATCATTTATTGTATATTTAATTGTTATAGTGTTGTGTTTAACATGCTTGTAAAGCTGCAGCAAGTAAAAAATTCATTGTTTTGGTCCAGGTGCATATAACATTTAAACACTCATGACTGTTAAGTCCCTAGCCATGGCCTCAGTATCTGCATGGAGCAGCTAGAAGGAGTATTTGTGGACATTGTTAATCTCTCTCAACGTCAGTCTGTAAAGATCGCTACCATCCTGTTGCCAAAGATAAACATGGTAGCATGGCTTAATGACTACCATCCATGCCTCTGCTGCCCACCATCATCAAGTGCTTCAAGAGACTATCCACCATCATCTCTAGCCTCTCAGACACCAATCACAATTCTCCTAGCAATGCAACAGATTCATGGCAGATGCCATTTCCCTGGCACTACACTCATTGCTGGAACAAGGACCCCTGTATCGGGCTCCAATTTATTGACAAAACAAAGAGCTTCTTGAGCTGGTTTACAAAACAAAAAAGAATGGGTCAGGTAGCATCCCTGGAACACATGAATAGCTATTGTTTTGGGTCCTGACCCAAAACATCACCTATCTATGTTCTCCAGGAATGCTGCCTGACCCGCTGGGTTACTCCAGCACTTTGCAATCTTTTTTCCTATTTATTAAATTCAGTGCCACCTCCGAAACCATAATTCCAACCAAATTTGTCTCCAAACTTCTGGACCTGGGACTCAGTAACCCCTCTGCAACTGGACCTTTAAGTTCCTGACCCACAGACCTCAATCAGGAAAGATAGCAACAAAAGATACCCCACAATAATTCTCAACACTGCCTCTTGCTATACCCTGCACACTCATGACTGTCTGGCCAAATCCTATTCTAACTCCTTTTACAAATTTACAGCTAACACCACCGTGGTCAGCTGGATCTTGAACAATGAGGAGACTGAATAGAGAAAAGAGATAGTATCAGGGTGTCAAGACAACAATATCAGCAAAGTAAATGATATGGTCATCAACATCAGGAAGCAGGGTGGAATACATGAGCCAGTTTGCATTAATAGTGCTGAAGTATATATGACTGAGAATTCCAAGCTTCTAATTTAAATGATACCAACCAGTTGACCGGGCCTAGAGCACACCAATGCTACAGCCAGGAAAGCATGCCAACACCTCTATTTTATTGGAAGGCTAAGGAAATTTGGCATGTCATGAACTCTTACCAATTTTTATAGATGCACCTATGAGAATGCATCACAGCTTGGTATGGTCACTGCCCTGCCAAAGACCACAAGAAACTGCAGAGAGTTGTGATGTAGCCAGTCTTTCGTGCATACAAGCCTCCTTTCCATCGTCTTCATCTACACCATGCTGCCTCGGGATGGCAGTCAACATGACCAATGACCCCCATCATTCTCTCCTCTCCTAGCCATTCTCTTATTCATTCAGACAGGATGCAAAAGCATGAAAGCATGTACCACCAGATTCAAAAACAGCTTCTTCCCAGTTATTATCGGATTCTTGAAATGACATCTATGCTAAAGATGAATTCCTCATCTTTCAATCTACCTCGTAGCATTGCCCTTTTTTTATCTGCTAATTCTCTGTGCACTTGAGCACTATATTCAGCATCCTGCTTATTCTCTTTTTTGGAATATCTTTTCTGCACATGTATCTATGATTGCACACTTAAGGGCCTGTCCCGCAGACAATTTTTCAGCGGACTGCCGGAGAGTGTCAAGTGCGCAGCACTCCCTGAAAAACCGGGAAGTGGAACGGTGAGTGTCAGAGTGGAACACACACACAAACATATCGCAAAGGCGGGGGCCAGGGAAAACGGGGGAGCGCTGTCTGAAATTCACACGGTGCAAAGGCGATACAGCCACATACTGCGATGAACAGGAAGGTTAAGATGGCTAGCACAGTGTACGGTAAGTCCTTTAAAAGAAGGGCCTGTCCCAAGGCAGCAAGGGGGGGGGGGGGAGAAGTGGGAAGGAGGAGTGGAGACACTTTTAAGAAGCCAGCCAACTTTTAATAAGCCAGAGATACACAGCTGTGCAATTTGTCGGGCATTTAACATTACCGGTCGGTTTTCCTTGGTTCTGAAAACTCGTTTTTTTACGCTTACGTTTTTTTCCCCCAATGAGCCAATTAAAATGCCCGGTCAGCAAAGGAGATTAACTAAAACTACCTACGGCTACCTCGACTACCTACAACTACATGGCGACCCCACGACCACTGCACCTACGACTACAAGAGTATCAATTTTCTCCATGGCGACCAATTTTTGGCCACAGAAACGTTCAACGATGAAAATGTTGCGGCGACCATACTGAAGCCACGACTAGTTCTCAGAATACAGGAACACTTGTCGACCATGAAGGAGACTCACCAGAGACCAGCAGCGAACATGTGGCGATCATGAGGCGAGATAAAAATGCTGGAGAAACTCAGCGGGTGAGGCAGCATCTATGGAGCGAAGGAAATAGACAAAGCCGAAAAACTTCTTCAGCCACCTCCTCCTACTTATCCTTGGACCATGACCCCACGGATGAGCACCAGGTCTCTAGCACCATCACTAAAATAAAAGCCCCCCTCCGCTCTATATGGCATGTTCTTCGTGGATTGTACCAAGTACTAATGAGAATTTTATGTTAAGTTCAGCGGGTCAATCGTTGTTAAACTCAAGGTCAATCAAAGATCAATGTTCCGGGTCTGAACATTGGGTTCAATTGGGTTTATGTTCCAAATTCCAGCATCTGTTATCAACTACATTATGCTTCTATTTCATCTTTTCTCCTGCTGAAACTCTCCCGCAATAATTGTTTTCCCTGTAGTGATATGACTGATTGTATTATGGAGAAGATTGAGACTGCCAACTATATTTCTCTTGGAGATTTTGCATCTGGTAGTTTCGAATTTCAACCAGGGGTGATTTCACTTTGCCACTTCCTCCCCCTTTCCCCTTCCATGGATTTGAAACAGTGGAAAATAATTTCAGAAAGTCATGTTAATGGTTCACACTATTACAAGAAATTCATTTCTATTGTGGTATCTCTGTTCAAAATTTGCTGCTATTGTTCAAAAAAGGTGCAGGGAGAGTTAATGTTTCATTCACTGGAACCGAGTATCAGGCATGTTTTAAGTTGCAGAGAAGGGGAAGGGGTAGAGAAAACAAGGGGCATTTTTGGAGACCAATGCGACTGTATGGCATGTGGTGGCAGTGCCAACTAAAAGAGGGTGGAGCCGCCCTGCCTGGGGAAGAAATATGTTGAAGGAATAAAGCAAAGCTGAGAGGGAGTGAGGATAACAAAGCAATGTTGAAAATATGAGGTACAAAACACAGAAGAAGAAAAATTTGCCAGTTCTGATCGAAACTTGAATGGCTGGTTGTCTAAAGTTAATGAATTCATTGTTAAGCACCAAGCGATCTAATGTGCAAACTGGAAGATCAGATGATGTTCCTTGTGCTTTCATGTAAAAAGGAGCTGCAGATGCTGGTTTACACCGATGATAGACACAAAATGCTGGAGTAACTCAGCGACAGGCAGCATCTCTGGAGAGAAGGAACGGGTGACGTTTCGGGTCGAGACCCTTTTTCTGACCTGTATCAGAATCACAATCAGATTTTATTCGTCAACTATGTTTTGCAACATATGAGGAATTTCACTGCCCAGGTCAGTCATACAATTAAAAGCCACAGACTCAAAACCACATTTTAACATGAACATCCACCACAGTGACTCCTACACATTCCTCACTGTGATGGAAGGCGAAATAAAGTTCAAGTCTCTTCCTTTGTTCTTCCTCGGTCGGGGGCCTCGAGCCCTCCGTTGATGGGTTGGTCTTGACTCCCATAGCCGGCGGCGTTTGGGCCCTTGTTTGGCGTTCAGCTCCTGCATTGGGGGGATGTCAGCTCCCCCACGCCGGGCGATCGAACCTCGCGTTGGGGCTGGCGAACCTTCTGCGGAGTTGGAGCTCCCGACAAGCCTCTCCCGAGTGCGAGCCCTTGATGGTAAGTCCGCAGGCTGCAGTGGGAGGGATCCCAGGCAAGGGGTCCACTCCGATGTTAAGTCCACGGCCCGTGGTGGGGCTACGACAGTCCGAGGCGGCTCCCAGCTCCAGCGATGGTAGACCGCAGAGCCCGGAGAAAGTGATCCGAAAAAAAAAATGATCACCTCTCCGGGAACGTAAGAACTTGAAAAAAAAGTTTCCCCCGATCCCCCTCCCCTCCACATAAAACAAACTGAAGAACATAAAATCAAACTTTAATCAGATGCTAAAAATAACAAAAAGGTGAAAAAACGAACTGACTGCCGGCAGGGCTGGCCATCTCCCCAGCGCCCCTGGTGGCCTTAGACTGGCCTTAAATCGGGTTTTGTTGAAACAATGTAGGAGGTTAAAGCAAGAGCAAGATTTGGACACCTAGTTTAACGAAGGATGGAGATAAATGATGAAATGTAGAGTGTTAGCGTAAGGAATAGGTTTCAACATTCAACATTGCAGTGGGTCAGAAAATGACCATCGACAAGCTATTTGACAATTATTTTGTATTTAGCATTAGCCTTCGCTTATTTAGTCAAGGAATCAGAAGGTTAAGATTCTATCTGACATCCATTGTTTCAATGCAATATGTAGGCTGTCACTCCAGTAGTGTAATACCGAGGACAGCATTGCACAACAGGACTTTCGCTCAGGGGTGGGGCCACGTTGAGGCTTGGTCTATCCTCGCAGCTCGATGGAAATTATTCCAAAGTACAAAAAGAAGAAAGTCAGTCATTCTCTCCAATTTACAGTCAATATTTATTGTTCAACCAAAAGTGCTCAGGTGTAGCATCTCCCATGTAGGGTTGTGTTGTGCACACATTCCAATACATTTCCTATGTTGCAGCAGCAACTACATTCAAAATATGATACTTCCCAGACTAATGGCCAGGGAAGTTGTCCTATCAAGAGGCAATTTTGGTTTTATAGTTTTAGTTTGGTAATCAAGATGTTATTAAGCTGGAAAGGATGCAGAATGGATAAACGAGAAAGTGGCCAAGATTTGAGTGCCAGAGCTAACCGGAGAGGTTGGGCTGGTTAGGACTTTATTCTTTGGAATGCGGGAGGCTGAAGGGTGAACTTATAGAGGTGTATATAATCACGAGGGGAATAGATAGGGCGATTGCACATTGTCTTTCTCTTAGGGTAGTGGGATCAAGACTTGAGGGCATTGGCTTAAGGTGAGAGGGGACAGATTCAACAGGAATCTGATGGATAGCTTTTTCACACAGGGTTGAGGGTATATGAAACAAGCTACCAGTGTAAATAGTTGAGGCTGGTACTTTAACAACATTTAAAATACATTTGGATAGGTACGTGGATATGAAACGTTCAGAGGTATATGGGCCAAATACATGTCAAAGGGACTAGCTTAGATGGGGCATCTTGGTCGGAATGGATGTGTTGGGTCAAAGGGATGGTTTCTGTGCTGTACAACTCTGTGACTATGCTTCTAAAAACAACCAAATAAATTATATCTATATTCTTGTCAATTCAGAAGACTGAGGTGGTTTGATTGAAACATAAAAACTTCTGAAGGGACATGACAAGATATATGGTGAAATGTTTGCATCCCATATTATCATGGATTGGTTATTTAAAACTGAGGTACAGATGGTACAAAGTTGACCTGGTCACAGAATGGGTAGTGATGGAAGGGCATATGACATGATTGCCTTCATTGGGTATTAAATATAATAGATGGCAAGTCATGTTGCAGGTACATAAAACATTGGTTAGGGCGCAATATTTAAAATACATTTTGACATGGATAGGAAAGGTTTAGATTTATAGTCACAAAGTTACACACCTAGGACAATGTCTGACCATATTCAGTAACAAGCTATCTATATTTTGACAAACACACAAGCTAAATGTTTAACCAAGAAACCCAATCCCACGCCACATGAGAACCTAAAATGCCTTTACAGGGTTACACTATGAGACAACAAAAACTAGGCGTGTATATGCCAGTATATTATTGGGGTTATCAAGTGGGCACCTCCCTTCACTGGTGTTTCGAGAGTTAGGCCCATGACACCTGGGGAAGGCTCAACAGTTAGTTAGAACAACTCCTCTCAATACATGGTCTCACCACCTGTGTTACCATTGTGCACAACCAACTATATAAATATCTACTAAGTAAAATAAACTACATACAACTGGTTCAACAAACAAATGCTAGACACCCGTATCCTGTCTTACACCTATCCTAACCCACCATCAAACAATCGCAGCGCCACTAATATCAACCTCACTTATAAAACTGGAAGGAATGCATTTACCGCGTGTTACGCATTTTCATTCAGACCCCAACTGACACTGTTTCTTCTCCACCAAATCCACCTACTATCTTACTCTGCAGTCTCTGACATCTCCTTTATGGCCCGCAAATTCCTGGCTCTCCTAACAGCGACTTGATTGATTGCGCTATGAAGCCTCTATAACCCACCTCTACATTTAAGAGGCATTTAATACAAACAATGAACAGACAGGGAATAGAGTCTTAGAAATTATATGCAGATGGGATATGTTAGATTAGCATCATGGTCAGCATAGCAATGGTGGACCGAAGGAACTGTTTTTGTGATGCACTGTTCTGTGTTCTCTTTTCCTCTTAAAGAGCATGATAAATCTCTGGAGTTCTCCACTCTGGAGGTTTCTGGAAGTTGGAATGTTGTTATTTTTTAGAGTGTTTATTTGTCACATGAACCGGACATGAACCAGAACAATAAAATTTGTACTTGCTGCAGTTTTATAGGCACATTAAATGCAACAACAGCAATAAATATGCAATAAATTATCAGTTATTCTGAACAAACAAGTCCATAGTAGTTCAGTGTTGTGGTCGAATTGTGAATAGACTTCTACAAGGTGGTTCAGGTGGTCGATGGGAAAAAAACTGGAACTAATGGTGCTGAGGCACCAAGAGAGCGTAACCTGGTCTTTGACAATATTGGACACACAAGAAACTGCAGATGCTGGAATCTGAATCAACACATTACGTGCTGGAGGAACTCGGTGGATTAGGCAGTTTCTGTGGAGGGAATGATCAGGCAGAATTTCAAGAATCTGAAGAAGGGTCTCAATGCGAAACGTCACATGTTCATTCCTTGGATCACCAGTTGCTGCCTGACCCACTGAGTTCCTCCATCATTTTACATTTTGATATTTGATGATATTAGTTGCCTTCTGAGGCACCAATTCCTGGAGATAAATAAGTTCATAAGTTCTAGGAGCAGAATTAGGCCATTCGGCCCATTATGTCTACTTCACCATTCAATTATGGCTGATCTATCTTTCCCTCTCAACCCCATTCCCAAGCCCATAACCCCTGACACTATATTTTGGAAGATTGGGGAATTGAGTGTTGTGGGGAACTTGAAGAGGTATGAAGCCAAGGGCAGGCTGGGCAGGATTATACTGACTGGCAGGGTAGGCTTGATGGGCCAAGAGGCCTATTCATGCCTCTATTTTCTTAAATACTTATATTCACTGTAAAATATTCACTCTGAGGAAATGAAATGTGATAAATAATTATGAATTCTTTTTTTCATGAAAGACATTGCAATTCAATCCAATTATGTTTGTGTTACATTTGTCATCCAGGAGTGCTTAATGCAAAATAATGTAAAGAACAACCCCAAACTAATATTCTTCTGTCAATTCAGGAATTTCTGAAAATAAATGCATAGCTGCTACAATTGCCCTGGTTGAGGTCTGTGCCTATAGGAAATCAACCAAGTGATCCTTCCTAACCAGTGTTATGAGATATTGCATTCATGCACTGTGCCATCATGGAAGCTTATTCTTTGCTAATAATTAACTTTAAAGTTTGTTTTATGAGAAGGTTCAATCAGTGGAGGCAAAGCAACTGCAGAAATGGGGTAAACTCTGGTCTTCTGATTTTTAAGCAAAGATGTGTTTGTTTTCGGACCAAATTATTTGTCATGCCACAAAGAAATATTTTTGTCTGCTTTAGTTGCCACCCTGCATCTATTTATTGTAAGTACAGCCAGATCTGCCTTGTATAATACATATATTAATAAGGTTGTTATATAAATATACACTGCATTCTTTGCACTTATGAGCCTCCTCTGGACAAAGGGAGAGCTGTATCTGAACACAAGCTGGCCCGAGTGAGAAATAGTTATAGTTTGCTATTTAAAAAAAATCAATACGATTGATTTTTGTTTGAATTTAGAGAACATATACATTTGCACCATTTCTATTCTGGAAGTAGGTTTCTTTTTTGCAGAATATCCTTGTTCACTGTTCATCTTCACAATTTATAAGAGCAGAAGAATTTGTAGGCATAGAAGAAAATGGATGGCCCCCACAAACCTGATCCACACACTTCTCGTGAATATATACTTTTACAGTTAGCAATAATATTACAAGGAGAGGGGGCATTCTGAAATTGCTGACAGCATACCAACTGGAAAAGAAGCTTGAATAACTAACATGAAATTGGAAGAAAACATGACCTATTTTTAAAAATCAGAATGATTTGCTTTTCATGAGGTTCATTCTTTAACGATCGTGTTTTGAAGTGGCAGTGCAGATTTTTTTTTAAATGTAAGAGTTTGCAAATTAGCGTAGCCTTTTCATAGATTTATGCACAACTGAGTGATGGATCCAATATCAACAGTACCGTTGAAAGAAAATGATTCTGTCAGTACCCACGGGATAGGTTACGTAGAAGCCATAACATTTTGCAGACACAGAAATGTTGATCATGAATATTTGGTGGGTAACAGGCCACTAATCACTCAAGTATGTTGTTTTTGAAGCCTGGCTTCTGCTTTAGGTGGGGAGTAGGTTCTGTTTTTCTCCAGCTGTTGGGAAACACTGTCTGGATAAAAAGAAGTGGGAAATCATATTTTGCTGCAGTGTATGGCATTTGATCATTTTAACTGGGCAGACATTCCTGTGGCCTGACTCAACAAATGGTGCCTGATTGCATATTTTATCGAAAATGCCTGCTTTGCGTGCATGTTTTCCAAAGAATTATGTTGTAAGATCAGGACCTAGATTTCTTGTAGATGAACAGGATTTGCATTGTCTTTTTGAAAAAAACTGACTTCTTTTGAATCCAATTTTCTTGAATTATGGCTCCATATGTTGAAATCACCTTTCCTTGATCATTGTTACTTTTTGCATATCTTCCATTCATTTGTTCTATATTTCACTATATCATCATCGATATCTGTCGTTTGCCTTTCCCCTAATGCCCAGTCTGAAGAAGGGTCTTGAACCGAAATGTCACCTATTCCTTTGCTGCAGCGATGCTGCCTGACCCGCTGAGTTACTCCAGCTTTTTGTATCTGACTTCTGTTGAAATCATGTTGCTTATAACGTGGATTTTGATACATCACGTTAACACTAAACTTTTCTTGATACCCAGAATGGGTGGTGCATGTGGAATGGGGAACAGTAACGACAGTGGAACTCCTTTACACAGTAAAATAGTAAGATTAAACGAGAACTTACCAGTTTGAAGTTTGATCTTGATTTTATGAGGAGTTACGATGAGCGATTACGTGAAGAAGGCCGTCATCCCACATGGCGCGTCATACTTCAAAGCAGCGGTGTTGAACCACAGAAACAAGTAGTTGACCATGAACATAGTAAGATTTTGAGAACTTGAACTACCATATGACCTTGATAATATGAGGGTGGGAGCGTTGGGTGCGTAATCGCTCATAGTATCTTACTATTTTACTTCGGAGTCACGTGAGTGACTATGTGAAGATTTCAAAGCTCTGTGATTTCACGCCGGAACCGAATCCATGCGTAACACACTGCATGAAGTGACCATGGATGAGTGAAAAAAGATTCATGCATTCAGACATGACTTGGTTAGTTATGCTGATGCTTAATCATCCAACGAGAAAAATAGTGACACCTTTCATCCAGAGGAAATTATAAACAGAATCAAAATTTGTAGTTGGCAAATACCCCCGATTTGGCAAAGAGTTTTATTAATGTTGGTAAAGTATGTTCGTTTGACCATTCTGCAGCTGCCAGGATGTGGTCCAATGGAAAAGTACATAATCCTTTGAGCTGATGTGGTAGCAGCCCCGGTGGAGTGAGTGTTGAAAATATTAGTCTCGACTGCTTTTGCCAAACCCCCGTTTTACTACCTGGAGATGGTAGAACTAAACTTATTATGAAGTTTAATTAATTAATTTCTTTATTTATTCCCCTATTAACAAACATTGTTTTGTTTGGAGCCTTTGAGGCTCTAGGTGATCTAGACGTATTGTTATGAGTGTGTGACCACACATTCCCAAAAGGTCATCTGGGTATGCCATGCCCCTAGTTAGCTCTGGTTGATTGAATCAAAACATAATATATTATGTTATTAGCAGATGTAACCACCCTGTCCAGTCGTAATTTTGCCGTGACTGGACCCGTTGCACTGAAGCCAGTGCCATGAGGATTATCACCTTTTGAGATCCGTCTAAAGATAAGGATGTAGCTGGAGCCCCCTTCTGAAGTAATGTTATCATTACGTCATTGTCCCATACTCCCATGTAACTGGGCCTGTGGGAACTTGTGTTAAGATATCCAATATAATTCTGGATATCAGAGGGTGAGATCTGACAGTGTGGGTTCCACTACTGCAGCAAATAATGATGAGAAAGCACATTTGCATCGTTTAATGGCACTGTAACTAATATTGTCAAAGACTCATTTGAAATGAACTCTAGGACATCAGTTATCCATGCTGTTTTGTATGTAACATGCGTATTCAGACAAACCAATTTCCCATCTGCTGAAGTGGAGATGTCCTGCCTATATTGGTGCTTGTCTTGCATACTGCAGTGAGCATTACACGGATTGGTCTGACCACCCGCACAGGAATAACCATCTCGGAGACTGCAAGTTAATGACTTGATGTACTGTATCGTGCAGAGGCTGGTCTCCCGAGTCACAGGCTGAACCAGCAAGTTTTATGTTTTGAATAACCATATGAGGTTCTATATGATTCCCTACATTAGCGGGAACCATGGCTTCATATGCCAGTCAGGCAGCTTGAGGCCTGAAGCAGTATCTTGCTTGATTAATTGCAAAACCCGACTGATGAGGTAGAATGGAGAAAAAACACATGCAATAATATTCCTTCACAGAGTGGCGATAATGTATCTCTTGCCACTGTATGCCACATGTTTTGCAGCTGGTAAATGAGCCTGGATGTAAACATATCGATATTTGGTGTTCCATCGAGCCAAAATGACATTAAATACTTTGTAATCCTGAATCCATTCTGTGTTGTCATTGATTTCACATGAGACAGTAGTTTCAAATGAGATTAGGTAAATATCACAGTATATTTAAACTTAATTGCACCTATGTGACTAAACATATGCCACCCCCGTAGTGAATAACTTGGAGTTGAGCATGCAGATTGTGCACATTCTTACAATAATCTTTAACGTATAGAATGCACCAAGTTAAAGGTAGTTGATGCCAATTACTGAAATCTGTAATTTATGCAATCCGCATCCGCCTCCTTAACTGGAGATGGCATTTCATAACTTCTCATCTTTGAGCATGAGCATCAGTTTGTAATTACTGAGTATACTGACCAAAAATACTGGAGCAATGCTGAATACTGCCACCATCGTGACTTTGGTAGCTTCAGCTGAGAATAGCATAGGTTTATTTATAATGCCCTATATGGTACTTGAGAGGATCATTCTTTGCATGTTATAAATTCTGGTAATGCAAAGCCCAATTTGTACCGCTGATACACAGCTGCTATATAGTCAACTACACTTATGTATAGAAAGCTGCTTAATAACCAACGTCCTCCACGAGGTTGTTACAGCCTTCTGATAATTGCATCTCTTGCTCCAGGGCGGAGTCCCTGTTAAGTTGATTGTTAAATGTAAATCCCAAAATCAATAGTTCTGATTGGTATCAACTTAATTTAACTGGATGGGTGTGGGACCCTGATTCCTCAAATATAGTTTTGGCCTATACCAGTTATTTTTTTAGCAAAACCCAGCGTTAAACATCATCCAGATAGGTGTTAACTAATGTTCTTGAGCTCTGAGCAGCCCAAGTTCCGGTTTTAGAAATTTGGTAAATAGACCTGGGAACTGGTTAGCCTATTTTGCGACATTTTAACTGTTATTGTAGACTCATCCAGATAAATTTCAAATATCTCCGGTGATCCCAGAATGGGAACCTGTATAGCATGCATCTTTGGGATCGATGCTTGCCATATAGCTTCTACCATAACGAAGTTAACTATTGTGAAATTCTGTACTGCACATACAAGTTAAATCTGGATGAAGTGTCATTATCCATCTGTCAACTTGTCTTAACAGGCAATCCTGTCCATAATACTGGGCCTGCCTTGAAGACAACTCCGGTCCCAATTCTAAGCATGCTTAGAACCTATGTATGTTGTGCAGTATAAGTAATCACATATTATCATCTGTTTTTTAAAACCAGCTCTGAATCTTATGTTTTTTCATTGTACAAAAACACAAGAGTAAAATTTACCAATTGTTCCACAATCGTCTGTTTCGGGAAACCCAGACCCACCTACTTCCATGGCTACTGGTGGTCTTTTGGTAAACCCAAAGGCCGCTGATGCGAATTCCTTTCCCTCATTGATTGGGGAGTAGGACTGGTAGGGTGCGTGGATTCCATGTTTCTCCTAAGACCGGCTTGGGTCTTGGACCTCATCATACTGAGCCTGCCTTGTAAGGCAATACTGGCCATCTTTCCATGCCCAGCTTTCAGGCTAACACCAGCTTCAGTGAACCGCTTATCCCCTTTGGAGGTATGGGGTGTGTTGTTGCCTACCAATGAAGCTTGCTCGTTGTTGGTACTTGATTAGTCCGACAGCTTTGTTTCCTTCTCCTGGTTTTCCCTGAAGAGAAGATTCGGTGGCTGGTTTCATTCCCTGGATCTCGTCCTCCATGATAGCGCTGTTCCCTTGCCGGCACATGTAGCGCTAATATAACACATTCATTTGTAGGATGTACAAAGTTGAATACATTTTGGAGCGATATATTTGATATATTTACAAAGCTTTTCAAGTCCACAATAGAACCTAAAATGGAATGGATTATATTTGGAATAATAGTAGAAGATATCAATTTAAATAAAGACCAAAACGTTTTTTTTAATTATGGGTTAATAATTGGAAAGAAATTGATACTTAAATTTTGGAAAAATACAACCATACCAACTGTTAAAATGTGGATTAGGAATATGATGGACATAGCATGCCTTGAAGAAATGAGACTCCGACTAATAGATAAATATGACCAATTCTTAAGTAGTTGGTCTCCTTTCATCGACTTTTTGGAATCATGTGATGCAGCGGTACCGTAAAGATTGCTGATTTCAGTTCATGCCGTGGATAGATCTACATCTCCGAATAAAGATTTGAAAAATTCTCTTTTAAGAGGCCTTCTCTCCTATTTCTACTTTCCACTTTTTCTTTTTTTTATATACACACTTCACGTTTTTCTATTCTCTATCATCTATTTTTCCTCTTTTTCCCCTTTCTATTGTTTTCTTTTTCTTGTCTTGCTTACTTCCTTCTCAAAACATAAAACTAGAGGTTGTACATAGAATGGATTACGGTATGACATAGTTGGCACCTAAAATTAGGTTCCACTGTACTGTTTTGTACTGTATTAACTTCTAATAAAATTAAAAAATAAAAATAAAAGAACTCTGGCCCCTTCTGGGTATTATGCCAACGGCTGGAGACCAACTCTTCTGGCAGAAAACCCTTAGTTTGCGAATACAGGCATATGCCTGTGCTTCAGACTATAATTTTGAGATCAGTTAACTACTGACCACTCGCACTCCCCTCCTCAGAGAGTGAGATTCATAGGCAGCCCTGAAAACAGGTGCTGCCGCAGGCCCCTGAGGATACCTGCGCTGACATGGCCCCTCCAGCGAACCTATATCAGGTTCTGTGCTTTGGATCAGCTTGAAACTGACCTCAGAGCAGGAGATATTTGTGCAGCCCTGAAACAGGTGCCGCTGCCTGCGGGTTCTCCGTAATACCCGGGCTGATAACTCCCTCCTTTGGAGTATATCATTGTGGAGTACCTCTCCACCAGGTGCTCCATGTGGGTTTGAACGTTTCAACACGTTACCCATGTAGGAGGTAATCCTCTTCATCCGGAATCCTCCTGACCTGACTTGTTTGCGGGCTTTCTTCTTGCGCTCCCTTCCTCAGAACGAGAGATAAGATAGTGGCTACCCCTCCAATTGGGTTTGCCTAGGTACTTCTGGCCCGTTTTGTTTAAATGAATGGGCCTCTTCCCTACACTCCTCTCCACAGAGAGGGAGATACAATTTTATGACAAACCTTTCAACGGCAATCTAGGTGCTGTCGGCATCAGTCCTACGCTGCTGGCTCCATTGCCAGCGATTCGTGAGGCGAATTTTCGACCGCCACCCGCTACTCTCACTTCCGCGGTCTCTGTAGCGGGCCCCGTGGTCCGTTTCCGGTATCCGCGAGGTTGACACCGGGATTCATTATCCGTGACTGGGGTTCCCGCGGTCCATTGGGGTTTACCCGCAGCCCGTCCGGACTTTTCCCCCTCCAGCAGGCAAACTCTGAAAATGAGTTTCCTGCAATAGAAAGCCAATCCCAGAGGTAAGTTTAAAACTTACCTTGTTGGTTGAAATTTACCACTGAACAGCGCAAATGCTGCCGCCAGTCTGCTTGTTTGCGCAAAGCGAGTCAACGTAATGACGCGCCAAGTGGGATGACGGCCTTCTTCACGTATTCACTCACGCGACTCCGAAGTAAAATATCCTATGTCTGTTCACAACAGCATCATCCAACAAAATTTTCACAGAGCCATATGATTTTAGGACTCAAGGATGATTAATAAGGGAAAAACATATGAAATGTCTGAAATGTCTGTAAAGGAGGTAAGTTGGAAACTAAGAGATGTAGAAAGCAATTTCCACAGCAATTGAGTACTCTGCCACAGAGCAGCTGCATAAATTCAACGTGTCAGGCAGCATCTGTGGAGTTTAAATGGGCAGTTGATATTTTTTTGCTCAGAGCATCCCCTTTCCAGGGCCGTCTTAACGCACGGGCATGCTGGGCAGTTGCCCGGCGCCCCATGAGCATAGGGGTCCCATGCTAATCAATGTATTGTAGAATGTTATTGTAGAACATGAAACGGAGAAAAACATCGTAAGTGCATGACGGCATATTTGATTTGGCATAAAGAAACTGGAAGTGTAGGGGCCCCAGTGCACTGCTTTGCCCGGGGGCCTATAATGCTATTAAGACGGCCCTGCCTCGTGTCTCATTTCTTTGCTTGTTCTTTGGCAGTTCCATGGAATCAAGAATGATTTCCTTCCACTGAGCAGGCTCTATGCACTCTGACATATTCTAACTACCAACTCATCATGAATAGAGACATAATTTTGCGTACACTCTTTACCTCAGCTCTCATCCTTCAACCGTTATCTCCACCCTTAATCTTCCAACCTCTGACCTCTTTCCTTTAGTCCCCTTTAATCTCCCCAGTCCCTCTCAAATCCCTCCGCCTTCATCCATCTTCCTTCCAGGTTCCTTCTTTCCACTCTTGATGGCCAGACCTATTCTGCCCGCACCACTCACCAAACACAATTTGCTGGCAGTTTGCTTTTTTTTTAAGGCCAATAACATCACACAAGAGAATGATGATGGACTAGATGGTGGGGAATGTTTACTATGTGTGTTTGTGCCTCCATATCCACACCAAATAGGTAATGCACTGGCCCACATGTTACTCTGTCCATCAAAGAGGATTCAGTCAGTTTGTAAGAGAAATTAAACGGGGAAATTGATATTTTAATTTCTTTTCGTTTTGGTCTATCTCCTCCTTCCTTTCCTTGCAGCTTAAATCCAGTTTACCTCAAACATGTCCCAGTTTACCTGAAAGGCCTTTAAACTGAAATGTTAATACTATATCTTTCTCCACAGAAGCCGGCTGACCTGCTGAGCATTTCCATTGTGATGGCAGTCTTTTTATGTTTAGAGTTAAGCTAAGCTAAAAATATTCAATGGTCCTATTAATAATTAGAAAATAAAGTAGAAGATAAAGAAACGATAAAAAAAAGATAAAGAAGCCATTCATACAGGTTAGATTTCCATTCGTTTTTTCTCTTTTAAGAATCAGTCAAATAATATCCAGAAGCAAAATATTTTGAATACTAAAAACATGAAATAAAAACATGATCAGAAGGTTGTGTGGCATAATTGCAGAGAAGAACAGAAAAAAAATAGTTAATATTTCTGTCACAAAAAGCAATTTACTGGAGGAACTCAGCAGGTTGAGCAACATCTGTGGAAGTAAATAAACTGTTGGCATTTCGGGTTGAGACACTATGATATTTTAAAAAGATGTTATGCTGATATCTGTGATTTCCTGCCAATCAAATTGGACTATAATTATCCCACAATGACAGGAGTCGATGACAATTTTAATAATTCCTACCACCACAACGTAAATGGCTAAAATCCCTGCCAATGGAACTGGACTATGTATTCCTCATTGGTTAGATGGTAAGGGACCAGTTTTGTATGGAATTGCTGATTTTTACCATTTAGCAGGTGCAGTGGTCTTGCATGTTGGAAATGTGCCATGTAGCCATGCCATTAACACTGCCCCCATTAGATCTTGTGATACACAATGCCATGAGATCAGATTTGAGAATCTGCATTTTGCGACAAGAAGGTCCTCATTCTTTTTTGTAATTTAAAGAGGCCATAAATCATTTGCAGGCTTATTTGTTGCTGACTTGAAGGAGAAAGTCAGTTGTAGTTGCTTCTCCTGATACTTGTTGGTTGTAATGTTTGAATCTGCAGGGTAGACTGCTTTATTTCGCCTTTGATTGGTCTTGAATGCGAAATAGTAATTAAGCAATTTAGCTCTTTTCACATATTTCGCTTTCTCTGAGTAACTTTTATAGTTCTGCCTACCGCAGGGACCATACCTGATACAATGACAAGGCTTTTAATACAAGACTGTACAATGATATGATTTCTCTTGTCAGGGTCATTCAGGTCTGATAAATCAAAGGTCCAGATCTGGACAGCTGCAGGTGAACATGTATAATCATCTTCTACAGGATGGATGACAAGGCAATGTACTCATTAAAGTTAAATATCTTGTACATAATTGATAATAGTGCAAGTAATGTATTACCTTAAATGCTATTGCAAATAGTATAGTCTAACTATCCAGCTACATGATTAATATTATACTGTATCTTCTGAAATATTGCAATATTGCAGTTTCATTCCCGGAGACCATCTGCATTAATAGACCACACACCATCAATCATTAGGAAATGCTCAAGGAAGGTTTCACAAGAAAGGAAGCAAAGCATAATTCTAACCAGATTCAGCCCAGCGTTTAGCTACCTGTAGTTGCCCAAGGATTGGTTTTAGTAAGACAAACTCGACAAGTAAACACCGTTACCGATCTTGTGTAACAGTACTTGCAAACAGTTGGTCGATAGCAGAGATGACTGTCAAAGTTAATAGTGCTTTCAAATTTCACACAATTTAGGAGGTATTTTATTATCAACCGGTTTTGCATCAAACATGCCTTTAATGATACAATGACAATGATTACTGTGGCCACCAGAGCGCACATGTATAAAATTACAGTCAAATTGGCGTCACAGGTAGATAGTGTGATCAAAAAGGTTTTCTGCACATTGACCTTCATCATCAGTCAGGACATTGAATATATTGTATAAAATAGAATAGTGTGGGTGAATATAGCGTAGAGGTTGTATAAAACATTGGTGGGGCTACATTTAGAATATTGTGTTCAGTTTTGGTCTCCATGTTATAGGAAAGATGTTGTCAAGCAGGAAAGGGTGCAGAGAAGAATTACGAGGATGCCACCAGGAATCAAGGGCCTGAGCTTTAGGGAGAGGTTGCCAGGTTTGGACTTTATTCCTTGGAGCACAAGTGGGTGAGGGGTGATTATATAGAGGAGTACAAAATCAATTAGAAGAGTAGATCAGGTAAATGCACGGTCTCTTGTCCAGAGTAGGGGAATCAAGAACCAGAGGACACAGGTTTAAAGTGAGGGGGAAAAGATTTGATAGGAACTTGATGGGTACATTTTTGCACAAACGGTGATAGGTGTGTGGAATGAGCTGCCAGATGAGGTAGTTGAGGCATGTACTATTACAATGCTTAAGTAGAATTCAGACAGGTAGATGAAAAGGATAGGTTTAGAGAGATGTGGGCCAAATGCAGGCAGGTGGGACTAGCGTAGATGGGGCATGCTGTGCAGCGTAGGCATGTTTGGCTGAAGGGCCCGTTCTATACCATATGACCCTGTGACTCTCTATGACTCAAGAATGGCAATACATTCTCATTACCACTGGCAATACATTCACATTACCACCGCATGTGGACACCGATGCGGCACTATCAGTCCTACATGATGTGTTATGTCGACATCAGTACAAGCATCCTGATGCGGCATCCTGCTGGTGATTTTAATAAGGCATACCTCAAAAAAGATATGCCTAACTTCTGCCAACACATCACGTGTGTCACCGGGGGGAAATAACTTTGGACCACTGTTGCACACTGTTCAGGAAAGGATACAAGGACGTTTCTCTTCCTCCTCTTTCTCTTCCACCGCCACCACTTTCCTGCTGCCAGAGTATAAACCATGGATAGTATGGGAAACGGCAGTGACGAGGGACGTAAAGCAGTGGTCTGACCATTCAGGGGCCATGCTACATGGTGCATTGAGTGATGTCGACTGTAATATGTTCCAATCAAGTTTCAGAGACATCAGTGAGTTTGTGGAAGCTGCCACGGACTTCATAGCAACAATGGCTGACAGCATCATCCCCACGGTAAGGATTAGCCTCTTTCCTAACCAAAAACCCTCGGTGGACTGGTCCATTCACGTTGCTTTGAATGCTCGCACCGCTGTTTACAACTCTGGCCTGGCATCTGGCAACATGGAGAGTCCTACAGACTGCGAAGGGCGGTGAAGGACACCAAAAGTAGGTACAGGGACAGGAAGGAGTCACAGATGGAGCAAAGGGACACCAGGCACCTATGGCAGGGGCTACGGACTTTAACAAATTACCAGAGCAGCCCCCCCTTCAACCGGGAGTGACGACACCTCCTTAGCTGATGACCTGAACTCTTTTTATGCATGATTTGAGGCGGGCAACAACACCCCTAGCTCGCTGGCTAACAACAACATCGTCAGTGTACTGGTTAGCGAGGCTGGAGGGAGGTCCACCGCTGGATATGTGCACACATTCTCGGTGTCCGAGCACGACGTGAAGAGGGCTCTGACGTGTGTGAATACAAAGAAAGCTGAAGGCCCAGATGGTATAAAGTCTTGTGCTAATCAGCTAGCTCCAATGTTCACCACGATATTCAACCTCTCCCTGGCCTTGTCCGTGGTCCCAGCCTGCTTCAAGAGACCCATTATTGTACCAGTGCCTAAGAATGCCTCTCCGGCGTGCTTGATGACTACCGACCGGTGGCCCTCACCTAAGTGGTCATGAAATGCTTTGTGAGGCTGATCAAGAAATACATCTACGCCTTCCTCCACCGCACCATGGATCCTCTGCAGTTCGCATACCGTCCGAACAAATCCGCTGATGATGCGGTCTCCCAGGTTTTGCACACCACTCTCTCTCACCTTGACAGCCAGAAGGGGGGCTATGTGAGGATGCTGTTCATTGACTTCAGTTCAGCTTTCAACACCATAGTTCCCACCGGTCTTGCTGACAAGCTGCTGGAACTGGGACTGAACACTCTGTGCCTGGGTCCTGGATTTTCTGACCATCTGGCCCCAGGTGTCAAGATGGGGAGACATTCCTCCAACCCCTTACCCTGAACACAGGAACCCCCCAGGGTTACGTCCTTAGCCCCCTACTGTACTCCCTGTACACACATGATTGTGTGGCCAGGTTCAGCTCCAATTTCATCATCAAGTTTGCTGATGACACTGTGGTGGTGGGCCTGATCTCCGATAATGATGAGAAGGCCTACCTGGAGGAGGTGGGTGACCTGGCACTCTGGCGTCAGAACAACAGCCTCCTCTTGAATGTCACTAAAACTAAGGAGCTGATTGTGGACTTTAGAAGGGCACAACAACCGAGGACGTAAACATCACTGGGGATAAATGGGGCTACTGTGGATAGGGTGAGCAGCTTTAAATACCTGGGAGTCCAAATCACAGAGGATCTGACATGGACAACACACACTGCCGAACTGGTGAGGAAGGCAAGGCAGCGCCATTACTATCTCAGGCAACTGAGGAAATTCAGTCTGAGGATCCTTCAATCCTTCTACTCTGGTGCTGTAGAAAACATCCTGACTGGAAACATCTCGATCTGATTTGTCAACAGCTCTGCCCAGGACAGGAAGGCTCTGCAGAGTAGTGCATTTGGCTGAACACACTACACTGCCCTCCCTGTAGGACCTATAAACCAGGAGGTGCAGATCCAGAGCCAGCAAGATAATGAAGGACCCCTACCACCCCAGCAATGGACTGTTCCAGCTGCTATGGTCAGGCAAACACCTCCGCTGTTACGCAGCAAAAACAGAGAGGATGAGACGGCGTTTCTTCCCACAGGCCATCAGGACTGTAAACTTTGATCTCACTGGGGCGTAATTATTGTTGTGCCTTTTTTTATTGTAAATACTGGTTCTGTTCTGTTGTTCTGTTGTTTTGCACAATCCCGCATACCGCATTGCCACTTTCATTTCACTTCACATCTTGTATGTGTATGTGACAAATAAAGTTGACTTGACTTGACTTGACTTGATTAATGGTACCCTTCCTAAAGTATAAAGAGCTAGCAATCACTTATAGCTGCAAATTCTTCAAAGATTTCTCAACTTTATTTATTTACAAAGCATATATTACTTTGCTATGGACTTTAGTAGTAATTTATATCCTAAGGCATCAGTTGAATTTATTCAATAATCTCTCCAGATCTATACACAATTAGTGGTAAACATGAGCTGTGAGGTATTATTGAATACTGATTTAAACATCGCACAGAACTCATCTGAGAATCATGGGTGAAGGTAGTCAACACCCCAGAGTTCGCACAGCTCCGACATACTCAGACAGTCATGTGTGCCAAAACCTGTCAAGGGAGAATTAAAGTTATTGGATAGTTTAATGTTTTTAAAATTCTTGACTTCTTTCAGTTGCTAGATATTTTTGGCTTCCATGTTACTCATAGTGGAGCCATTCCTCAAAATGTTCCAGAAAATATGTTTTTACTGGCTTAGCTATCTGGGCAAATACATTGTATTTCCAAAGATTGGATAGAGAAACCTCTTCCATTAATTTTAGCAAGTAATTTTAATATTTATTTTCATGTGATTTAACTTTACTTTTGTAGGTGGCAGAATAGCACCGTGGAAGAGTTTGACATGGCCATTAGCAGTAACAAAAAGTATAACTTTAGTGTTTGGAAGTAGGCTTGACTACTTTTTCTTTTCAAATGCAGCAAAAGTAAGGTCTTTTTTAATTGTTATGTTAATTGGGGATTAGGAAATTGGGATAAGGCACAGTTTTATTCACAATCGCATTAAATGGCAGAGCCATCTTCTTCTCTTTCTTTTATTCTTATAATAATTTAAATAATTTTAATATCCAGTTTTTATTCTCATTTTCTATAGTTCCTAGTATTTGGGTGAGGCTGTCTTGGCCAGCTGTTAATACTAACACTTAATTAACCTTGATGAGGTGATGGCGATCTGGCTTCATGAACCTTTTGCAATTCTTGCAATTCACGTATTCCCAAAGTTCTGTGTTGTGGGGAGTTTCAGGACCAGACCCAGGAGCAGTGAAGGATGTTGATACATTTTCAACTCACGCTGGGGTCTGACCTGCAGAGGAGCTTGACTGAAACAAAGTTCCCGCGTGACAGCTGTCCTTCCCCTTTTAGATATCAGGTTAAGGGCCTGTCCCACTTTCCCGAGTTATTCACGAATTCTCCCGAGTTATTCACAAATTCTCCCTAGTTTTCAAACTCGTAGAATGTTCGTAATAAGTCCATAGGAGTCCATAGGAGTCCGTAGATATATTGTAGCGGCTCGTTATGCCAGCCGTAGGTACTCGGGGCATCAGGTAAATCGTAACGTTTTTTCAGCATGATGAAAAATGTCCACGAGTAACAAAATAGCCCCGAGTACCTAGGACTGCCATAACAAGCCGCTACGATATATCCACGGACTCCAATGGCCTCCTATTGACTCGTTACAAACATTCTGCGAGTTTGAAAACTCGGGAGAATTTGTGAATAACTCGGGAAAGTGGGACAGGCCCTTTAGGAAGGTGCTGGTTGTGAGGTCTGGTTTTGGATCAGCTGGGAGGAGTTGAGATGCATCGCTCAGAGCTGCAGCTTGGGTGGCATGGAGAATGCAGGCTGTTTAGTTTAGTTCAAGTCAAGTCAAGTTTATTTGTCACATACACATACGAGATGTGCAGTGAAATGAAAGTGGCAATGCTCGCGGACATTTGTGCAAAAGACAAACAACAAAACAACCAAACAAATTATAAACACAATCATAACACACATATTCTTTTACATAATAAATAATAGAAGGAAAAAACGTTCTGTAGAGTTAGTCCCTGGTGAGATGGGCGTTTACAGTCCGAATTGCCTCTGGGAAGAAACTCCTTCTCAACCTCTCCGTTCTCACTTCATGGCAACGGAGGCGTTTGCCTGACCGTAGCGGCTGGAACAGTCCGTTGCAGGGGTGGAAGAGGTCTCTCATGATTTTGTTTGCTCTGGAGTTGCACCTCCTGTTGTAGAGTTCCTGCAGTGGGGTGAGTGAAGTTCCCATAGTGCGTTCGGCCGAACGCACTACTCTCTGCAGAGCCTTCTTGTCCTTGGCAGAGCAATTCCCAAACCAGATGGTAATGTTCCCGGACAAGATGCTTTCCACCGCCGCTGCGTAGAAGCACTGGAGGATCCTCGGAGACACTCTGAATTTCGTTTAGAGATACAGCACAGAAACAGGCCCTTTGATCCACCGGTCCGCTCTGACCACCGATCCCCACACCCTAACACTATCTGACACACACTAGGGACAATTCACAATTTTACCTAGCCAATTAGCATACAAGGTAATTTTGGAGTCTTTGACGTGTAGGAGGAAACCGGAGCTCCTAGGGGCAATCCACGCTGGTCACTGGGAGAACATAAAATTCCACACAGACAGCACCCATAGTCAGGATCGAACCCGGGTTTCTGGCGCTGTAAAGCAGCAATTCCACCGTTGCTCCACAATGCCACCGTGGGGATAGGCTGCAACTCCTCATGTGTTTACAGACAGCCAAGATCCTACAGCCTCTCCCTTTATCAGCCTGTCAGATGTCATGGAAGCTGCCATCTTCCCTCTCCTTCCTGGCTGCCCAGTCTCCAACAATAGTCTGCATTCACCATGCTGGTTTGGACTCCCAGGGCAGCACAATGGCACCGCTAGTAGAACTGCTGCCTCACTAATCCAGCAATCCAGGCTCAATTCTAACCTTGGATGCTATCTATGCGGAGTTTGCACGTTATCCCTTAGACTGTGTGAGTTCCCTTGGGTGCTGTGGTTTCCTCCCACATCCCCAAAACATGCTGTCTGGATTAGACGGTGCAGCTATAAAGATAGGTTGGATAGCCTTGGATTATTTTCACTGAAACATTGGAGGTTGAGGGGAGACTTGATGGAAGTATATAACATTATGTGAGGCATAGATAGGGTAGATAGACAGAATCTTTTTCCCAGAGTGGAAATGTACACTGTAGAGGGCATAGGAATGAGGTGAGAGGGGGAGTTTAATGTTAATGGAGATGTGCGGGGCAGTTTTTTTACACAGGGTGTGGTTGGGGCCTGGAATTCATTGCCAGGGGTAGTGGTGGAGGAAGATATGATAGTGGCATTTAAGATGCTTTTAGATAGGCAACTTGAAGTGTAGGGAATAGAGGAATATGGATTATATGCAGGCAGATAAATCAGTTCAGCTAGGTAGCATGTTTGGCACAAGCATTGTGGGCTGAAGGATCCTGTGCAGTACTGTTGTAGGTTCTTAATTGATCACTGTAAACATCCACTGGTTTGTGGGCAAATGTTAGAATCTGGCGGTACTGCTGGTAACATGTGGAGATTAAAGCGGTATTAGGTTTGAACTGGCCTTTCTTTATGAAGTTATGTGCCTATATGGTGTACCTTTAAAATATTAAAAACTAGATCGATGTACTGAAGCCATAAGCATTGCATGAACCGTTATATGCGTACCATCACCAAAATACCCCCCACTGGTTTAGAATTAGTATAAATGGTTTTAAGTTGCTGGCATAGACAGTGGTCTGGAGGGCTTGTTTCCATAGAAACATAGAAACATAGAAATTAGGTGCAGGAGTAGGCCATTCGGCCCTTCGAGCCTGCACCGCCATTCAATATGCTCATGGCTGATCATCCAACTCAGTATCCCGTACCTGCCTTCTCTCCATACCCCCTGATCCCCTTAGCCACAAGGGCCACATCTAACTCCCTCTTAAATATAGCCAATGAACTGGCCTCAACTACCCTCTGTGGCAGAGAGTTCCAGAGATTCACCACTCTCTGTGTGAAAAAAGTTATTCTCATCTCGGTTTTAAAGGATTTCCCCTTTATCCTTAAGCTGTGACCCCTTTCCATGCTGCATGAATCTATTAAAAAACAATTACATAATTAAAAATAACAAAATTATTTAACAATTAAAAAGATAAGAGGTTGTGGGGAGAAGAGGGGTGGATTGGGGGATGGGGGTGGGGGGAGGATTAGTTAGAAGTGACCTAAAATTGGAGAATTTAATGTTCATACCGCTGGGTTGTAAGCTACCCAAGGTGCAGATGAGGTGCTGTTCCTCCATTTTGCGTGTGGCCTAACTTTGGCAATGTAGAAGGCCAGGGATAGAAAGAGTAATGTGGGAATGGGAAGTGAATTTAAAATGATTAACAACCTAGAGATCCAGTAGGCCCTGGCGGAATGAGCGCAAGTGTTCAGCGAAAAAGTTTGTATAACAACAATCTAACTCCCTTGCAACTGGTTCCTCGCCATTCAATGGAATGAACTAATTTTCCCTGCAGTATCTAAAATGGTGCAGGCTTAGTAGGCAGATTCTCCAGCATAAGTGCGAGGGAACTGTCAGGTTAGCTCTGCCCGGACTCCGTAATGAGTTAAATTGAATCAAAATAAGTAAATCACCAGCAAAATAGAGCCTTGAGATTTGGAAATTCTAAAACCCATAAGGAGCATCTGATATTTCCCTAAATAATCTAGCTCGCTAAAATCTGTCTCAACAACACTGTGTTTCCTAATGTACCAGTGTCATTAGTAGAAGTTTCATTGACATAAACACCATATTATACTTCTTGGCTGCAATAATTAAAAATTAGGCAATGATTACAAATAAAATAAATAAATGCATCTACTGTATGAAAGCTTCTCAAAAATCTTAATGAAACATCAACTAATCTCCAGATTAGAAAAGTAATCACATAAAAACACACATATTTGTCAGCTCTTAAATCTGCAAAGAAGAAACATTAAACAAAAGGGAAATAAATAGCTCAGTGTGTAGGAAGGAACTGCTCAGGTTCCCACAAAATTCACCAAACTCTTTCTTGAATAAAATTACAAACATCAGTCTGCTTTGTAAGTGAATGCAACTGCAGAATTCACTAAATATCTGAGATGCCACATGTCAATTCATTTGTTTTTTTATAGAAAGGGAGCACCCATTGTTTCATATATATTTAAAGCTTTTAAATAGCTTTGAATTGTTTAACTCTGCAAGGGGTTTTGTTATCTCAAACATGTGAAAGCTACACTGGTTTGAATACAAATACTGAAGATTGTGATTGATTCTTTTGTTTCCAATCAGAAGCCGTCTATAAATAAAATCTGTTTTTCTTTCATTGTACAAGCTTTGCTTTTGCCCTTTATTTTCATTTGTTTGAATGAATCAAACAAATGACAATTTAAAAGTGATAACTTTCAATTACTTTATCACAAAGTAAATTCTACCAAGAATTTGGATTTATGTGCTACTGCCAACACCAAAATTTGAGGGATTAGGCAGAGGTTTATCACTTTTGCAACAGGCTTACATGTATTACAGGACCTAAACAATATGCCAAACATTTTGGAGAAACTAGAAAGACTAGGACCTATCATGAGAGGAATAAATCGGGTAGATGCACAAGAGTCTCTTGCCCAGAGGTGGGGAATTGAGAACCAGAGGACATCGATTTAAGGTGAAGGGGAGAAAAATTAATAGTAATCTGAGGGGTAACTTTTTCACACAAAGGGTAGTGGGTGTGTAGAACGAGCTGCCAGAGGAGGTAGTTGAGGCAGGTACTATTGCAACATTTAAGAAACATTTAGGCAGGTACATGGATAGGACAGGTTTAAAGGGATAGAGGCCAAAGAAGGCAGGTGGAACTAGTGTAGATGCACATGTTGGCCAGTGTGGGCAAGTTGGGCCAAAGGACCTGTTTCCACGCTGTAAGATTATGACTCTATATAATGAGAATGTATTTGTATATGTGTCTATTTGTGTGTTGTGTCTGCATAAGTTTGCACATGTGGATGAAAGGGAAGGAGGAAGGGTACGTGGTCATGATGCTATTGGATGTCTCTGAAATTCAGTCCCACTGAATGGATCTAAATTTCAGGTGGATTAATGCAAAGGGATACTATTTATTGATGAATTTATGAGCATAAAGATTTTAATGAAAACAAAAGCGCTAAAGGTAGTGGAGAAGGTGCAGTTAATCAGATTGGCACCTTGGCAAATGTCCGTAAATGGTGAGAGGCTATGTCGATTGCCGCTTCCAGGTGCAGATAGAGAATACCATGGGATGAAAGTGGAAAAGAGAATAGTAGGTAATGAATGATGTACATGGCCAGAGATTACCTTGGTCTAGATTAGTTTGGAGAAACAGCATGGAAACTGTGTGAGCGAGAAAATGCCATTTGAAGATGATAGAATTAAGAGATAACATTGAAGATGGGTCAGAGTATGTGGATGAATATTCTAGGTTCAAAGGGGGGGGGGGAGAAATTAGATGAGAAGGGATTGCTGAGCCGAATGGAGAATTGCATGTTTAATAGTAATGAGTCCCTAAGTACAGAAATCTTTAATATTGTAGGAGGATGAGATTCAGCATTGGCAACACTTCTACGGGTATGTAGAAACTCAGCAGCCAGGTTTTATATAACCAAGATCTGCAAAGTTAATAAGATGTGTTAATAAGCTGCTCGTTGAGGAACAAATATTGAGCAAGGCACTATGAGGAATTTGCTGCAGTTCTATAAATTAAAATATTTATGATCACCTGAGGGCACAGACTTTGCCTAATAATTAATCCAAAAGATGAAATGCAGTATGTCACTTCCTCAATCCTACCATGCACTGCCAATGTAGCTTTTCTGCTCAAGAGCAATCTTCTCAATCACAGATGATGATTAATATCAAGTCATGGTTGACATTAAACAGTCTAGAATTTGCAATACTAACTTTAGTGAAGCTACCTTTGATTTTGTCCTTTCCATCACTCTGTGAAACTGATAGCAATTTTATTTTCTCACTCATGCACACATGCATACATTGAATAAGCAGTTTTGAAGATGGTAAGAAGGACGAAGGACTAATAAGGAAACTATTATCCAAATCATGACTGCAGATGATAGACGTTAAATAATATTCCTGTGCCATTACTGATTTTTTTTTAAAGACAACAAAGATATTATGGGATAGAGAGGCATTGTCAGGGATAGAGAGAACTGCATTGAGGTCTGATGAAAGGTCTCGACCTGAAACATCACCTATTTCTTTTCTCCAGAGATGCTGCCTGACCTGCTGAGTTACTCCAGTATTTTGTGTCTATCTTCGGTGTAAACTAGCATCTGCAGTTCCTTCTTACAATACCATTGGCCAACATTTCAATGACAGTGTATTTAGATATAACAGTAATTCCAGCACAGAAGGCATTCAGATGGCATTTTTTGGTGACTGAGAAATGTTTGATATCTCAATTCACATGGAGGACATTATGAACAGAAACTCAAAAATCAACACTGCACATTCTTAGGTTTACCAACTCTATTAAAACATAATAATTTGTCAAAGATTATCTCGTGAAATACGTGATGGTCCTTGTTTATTCAGTTTCCAGAATTTAATTTGGTAAAATATAATTGATTCATAAAATATTTTTAGATAAGAAAATACTTTTGCACACCAACAAGCATTGTTCTCTTCCACTCTCACACTCTAACACTCTCAGTATGATGAAAGGTCTCAACCCGAAACATCACCTATTTCTTTTCTCCAGAAATGCTGCCTGATCCCCTGAGTTACCCCAGCACTTTGTGTCTACCCAGCATCTACAGTTTATTCTTACAGAATACTGTTCCTTCTTGCTTTATTTTATGGAATTTATGGTAGAAAGCAAATTAGAGATTTGTAAACTGTAGAATGCCTGAAATATGGAGCTCTCAATTTCTAATTTTGTTTTCAGTCTTCTGGGAGAATTGGTTATTCATAAGGTCACAAGGGACAGGAAAAGAATTAGGCCATTCGGCCCATCGTCGACCGCCTTTCAATCTTGGCTGACCTATCCCTTCCACCTCACCCCATTCTCCTGCCTTCTCCCAATAACCTATGACACCTGTACTAATCAAAAATCTATCTATCTCTGCCATAAAAACAATAACAAATTCCACTGACTTGACCTCCACAGCCTTCTGTGGCAAAGAATTCCACAGATTCACTACTCTCTAACTAAATACATTTCTCCTCATCTCCTTCCGAAAAGAACATCCTTTAATTCTGAGGCTATGACCTCTAGTCCTAGACATTCTTCAGGCACTCAAGGAATAAAGTCCTCGAGCTACGTACAAGAGTAGGGGTGTCCTTATTGAGTTGTACAAGATCATGAGGAGAATGGATAATCTGAAAGCACGCTATATTTTTCCCTGGGTAGAGCATTACAGAAATAAAAAGCACAGGCTTAAGGTGGGAAAGGTAAGATTTAAGAGACCTCACGGCAACATTTTGCACAGAAGGGAGCCTATAACTGGAATGAGCTTTCAGAGGAAGCTATAGAAGCAAATACAATTACAACTTTGAAAAGACTTTTGAACACATTTATGGATAAGAAGGGTTTAGGGGATGCTGGATCAATAGTAGGCAAATGAGATCCGCTCATGAGTGTAGAAGTTGGGAGGTCATGTGACAGTGATATAAGACATTGGTGCGGTCAAGTTTAGGGTATTGTGTTCAGTTTTGGTCACCATGTTATGGAAAAGATGTCAGGCTGGAAAATGTGCAGAGATTTACAAGGATGGTGCCAGGACGTGCGGGACTGAGCTATAGGAAGAGGTTGAGCAGGCTAGGACTTTATTCCTTGGAGCACAGGAGGATGAGGGGTTATCTTATGGAGGTGTACAAAATTATGAGAGGAATAAATTCACACAATAAACGCACAGTCTTTTGCCCCGAGTAGGGGAATCGAGAACCAGAGGACATAGGTTTAAGGTGATGGGGGAAAGATTTAGTAGGAACTTGAGGGGTAACTTTTTTACCCAAAGGGTGTATGGAACGAGTTGCTGGAGGTGATAGTTCAGGCAGGTACTATCGCAACATTTAAGAAGCATTTGGATAGGTACATGGATAGGACAGGTTTAGAGGGTAATGGGACAAGTGTAGATGGGGCATGTTGGTCGCGTGGACAAGTTAGGCTGACGAGTTACATTCTCTATGACTCTATGACTCTATAACATGGGCATCATGGATAAGGGTGAGCAAAATGACTTGTTGCATGCTTTACAGCTCTATGACTATAATTTTTATGACCAGATTGCTGAATTAGATTAATTTGATAAATATGATTATGTAACTATGTAACTAAGTCCACTCAATTCGTTTTTCTTTCGAGTTTATTTTGTTTTTATTTGGAGAAGATGCTGTACTTTTTAAAAATAAGTGTTGTGTCCTCCATTCCTTAAATAATATACACTATTATTATTTACAATATTTCTGAGTGAATTGTCTTTGCTGCAGCACAAATAGTCTGTGGTGGCCACAGATTAGATCCCACATCTTCCAGCATATTGACTGGCAGTGTGACAAAAGACACCCAGTGCCATCCAATAATCTGCGATCCAACTATTCAAAATCAGTCTTAAGTAGGGTCCCGACATAAAAGACAACCAGTACCTGCCGATAACCTGCAGTCCAACTATTCAGAAATCAGTCGAAAGAAGGATCCCTACCCAACACATCGCCTATCCATTCCCTCCACAGATGCTGCCTGACTTGCCAAGTTCCTCCAACACTTTACGTTTTTAATTCAGAAATCCCTATGGTTCAGCATCACCCCACATTTATCTGCATTAAATTCCATTAAATATTCCTCTGTCCACATGCCCAACTGATCAAGATCCTGCTGTAACTTTTGATAACCTATGGTCCAGAAAATCTACTGGTCTGATACCACCAAAGTCCTAATAATGCCACATAATCAAAATGTTTACTCAACTTTCAAATGGGCGCTACGGTGGCATAGTGGTAGAACTATTGCCTTACAGCGCCAGAGACATTTATTCGATCCTGAACACGGGTAAAAATGTAAATTGTCCTTAGTGGGTGTAGGATGGTGTTCGTGAGTGAGGATCGCTGGTTGGTGTGGACTTGGTGGGCCATAGGATCTGTTTCCGCACTATATCTCTAAATAAAACTAAACTAAACTAACTTGCAAATGGGGTTCCCCACCTGGGATGATACACCAAGCTTTCAACCACCAGCTCCTAGAATGCAGCATGGTGGTGCAGCAGTAGAGTTGCTGCCTTACAGCGCTTGCAGCGCCAGAGACCCAGGTCAAGTCAAGTCAAGTTTATTTGTCACATACACATACGAGATGTGCAGTGAAATGAAAGTGGATCCCGATTACGGCTGCTGTCTGTACGGAGTTGGTACATTCTTCCTGTGACCACGTGGGTTTGCTCCAATATCTTCGGTTTCCACCGACACTTCAATGACGTACAGGTTTGTAGGTTAATTTGCTTGGTATACGTGTAAATTGTCCCTAGTGTGTGAAGGATAGTATCAATGTGTGGGGATCGCTGGTTGGTGTGTTCTCGGTGGGCCGAAGGGCTAGTTTCCTCTGTATCTCTAAACTAAACTAAAGACCAATGTGTTCAGGGAACTGGCCGCCCATGAGCTGTGTCAGAGACAAAGGCACATTGCACCAAGCAAAGCACTATGGAACAGAATTCATCACTCTTCAATCCATGAATTCATGTTTATGAACAGGTTTAGGTTTTTTATTGGCACAACCACTAAGGTACAGCAAAAAGCTTTGCTTTGCATGCTATCCAATCAAATCAGATAATACCATACAGGACTACAATCAGGCCAAACTCAACATGGCACAGTTGCAAAATTACAGATGATGAGTGTGGGCAGATTATACAGAAGTGATTGAAAAACCTCTCAATATGTTACAATATGCAATCCAAATCCAATCTTTTGAGATAAGATGAATTGCAGGTTATTCCGAACTTTCGGCTTTCAACAACTCGAACATAAGATAAAACTTTGGCAAAGGCAATAAAAGATGCAAAAGTCAATTGAAAAGTAATTATATTGTAAATTCATTGATAATTTAAAAATAAGCCATGGATGTTTTTATTATTGGTAAATGCATAAAAATAAGCAGGTTCACTGTTTTTCACACAGAGAGTTGTGAGTGTGGAATTTTCTGCCTCAAAGGGCAGTGGAGGTTTGTTCTCTGGATACTTTCATGAGAGAGCTAGATAGGGCTCTTAAAGGTAGTGGAGTCAGGCGATATGGGGAGAAGGCAGAAACGGGGTACTGATTAGGGATGATCACATTGAATGGCGGTGCTGGCTCGAAGGGCTGAATGGCCTTCTCCTGCATATATTGTCTATTGTCTATTGTCTATTCACAGAAATGGTTTACAATGTTGTTCAGAATTCAATCCAACCACTATATGGGGAAACAGGATAGGTCTCAACAGATCTGGGGTCAAGGAGAATTCCGTTGACCTAGATGACATTTTGAATGAAAAGAGGGAAGATCTGAATTTGGAGAAGTCAATGTTCATACCGCTGGGGTGTAAACTACTCAAACAAAATATGAGGTGCTGTTCCTCCAATTTCCGCTGGGCCTCACTCTGACAAAGGAAGAGGACCAGGACATAAAGGTCAGATTGGGAATGGAAGGGGGAGTTGAAGTGCTGAGCCACCAGGAGATCAGGTAGGTTAAGACAGACTGAGTGGAGGTGTTCAGTGAAATGATTGCCGAGCCTGCGCTTGGTCTCGCCGATGTAGAGAAGCTGACAACTGGAACACCGGATACAGTAGATGAGGTTGGAGGGGGTGCAAGTGAACCTCTGCCTCACCTGGAAAGACTCTTTGGGTCCTTGGATGGAGCCGAGGGAGGAGTTAAAGGGACAGGTATTGCATCTCCTGCAGTTGCAGTAGAAAGTACGGATGGAGGGGGTGGTTTGGGTGTGAAGGGACGAGTTGACCAGGGAGTTTTGGAGGGAACGGTCTCTGCGGAAAGCAGAAAGGGGAGGAGATGGGAAGATATGGCCAGTAGTGGGATCCTGTTGGAGGTGGCGAACATGTTGGAGGATTATATGCTGTATGCAATGGCTTATGGAGTGAAAGGTGAGGACAAGGGGAGACTCTGTTCTTGTTACGAATGCGGGGACGGGGAGCAAGAGCAGAGCTGCGGGATATCGAGGAGACCCTAGTGAGAGCTTCATCTATAATGGAAGAGGGGAACCCCATTTCCTAAAGTGTGATTACTACAACATATATTTAAGTTATTTTTTAAACATTTGCTTATCAACTGTGTGCAGCCAAAATATCGACGCACTGGTAAATCGAGACATAAATGTACTGGAATTCATCATTGATAATTTATTTGAACACGAATACAGCCACAGAACCTCATTGGTGCTGTGTGGATGGCGTAATACCAATGTGATTTGTATTTTTCATAAATATTAATTATTGTTTTCCTTTGAAAGTGGATTGTAAGATTGCAAAGAGATTTTAATTTCAGATCAGCACCCTAGTTAGAACACCTAGTTGGATAAAGTTGATTCGACTAAATAAATCTGCATTGAAAAAGGGCAAGGTAATCAACACAATACTCAGTATGGTTGTCAGCACTCAGTAAAGCATGGATAATGATGCTGACTCTGCATATGAACATCGACTGTAGAATTGCATTCGATTTAAAACACTGGAGTTCGGCTTTGAACAACTCGTACATAAACAGCAATATAAAATTCAAGGCTCGCCCTCCTCTCTTTCTGGGAGTTGCACACGTTCCGCGGTCTCTAAAGGCCAATTCTTTTCAATATGATAATCAGTTTCTAAGTTGAATCTAACCAAGTGGCCTCTTTTGTTCCTTTCATCCTGACTTTAACGGCTCAGAAGCAGCTGGCCGTTCACTTTTAACAAGGAGACCGGCTTCTGAATGCAGCTTCGGGTTGCGCGGTCTACATTTTGAGCCAACTTTTTCGCGCACGAAAAGAGCAGTTGCAGAAGGCGAAAGCCATGGACGTTTTGCACGGGGTTTGCGTGGAAAACAGTGAGCAGGACAAAAGGTCGGCGAAGAAAAAGAAAACGCGAAGGAGAAAGAAAATGCTGACAGGAGTCAGCCTTCAGAGGAGAGCTGCCAACACAAGGGAGAGACAACGGGTTCATGGAGTCAACCTGGCGTTTCAGGACCTGCGAAAGCTTCTGCCCGTCATATCTGAGGTCGAGGTGTCGAAAATCGACATCCTCAGGCTGGCCGCCAAGTGGATAGCTCATCTCACCACTGTGTTGCTCCTGGATGATCAAAAACAACATCAGCGGGAGAACGGGTTGTCGCTGGAGCTAGGCGAGAAGTTGGCGGAATTAACTCGCATTTGCGAAGAACTGGCCGCAGACTTTATCATCTGTCGGACTGAGGACCCGCTGTACCTTGGCGCGTGTGTTTTGGACGATTTCTCGAGTTTCCGTTCTTTCGCTGCCCGTGAGATGCCCTTGGAAAATGGCTATTTCTCCCCATGCCTACATTAAACGGACCAAGCGTGGTGCTGAAAGCTAAGTACATGTCACATTCTCCCATGTTTCGCGCGGGAATGGGTTGAAACTGAACCGAAACAGCGAAGAGGCATCAATAAGGCCGTCGTTTGCAAAGCAAAATCGAAGGCGTTTGATCAGGCTGAGATTGTCGAAAAACAATTCGTGATT